>NC_092454.1:8846627-8934127 GCF_036169615.1 Heliangelus exortis | reverse complement strand
TGTCTGTCCCCAGGCAGGAGCCTGTCACCGGGATTTCCCAGCAGAGGGTGGGGACAAACGCTGCGGGGGAGAGCGGGGCAGCTGCGGGCGCCGGCGGACACGGTGCTGTTCTTCTTAGCAAAGGTGGGAGACTGCCCTGCTCTGCCGAAAGCCAAATGTAGCAAATACACCTGCAGGACAGTCGGAAAACGAGCTACAACCTGCTTGTTTTCCCCTAAACCTGCTTATTTTTTCCCTAAACCCACCTGTGTTTCCGACAACCACAGCCCTCAGGCAGGGTGGGCTGACTCGGCTCCGGGCTCTTGTGCTGGGGCCAGGGCTCATCCCAGCTCGCTGGGGAGTTCTCCAAACGCCCGCAGTTACCTCCGGGATGGATATGGAATCTCCTGCCCTCTGTGGCACCACACGCTGGATCCTGGAGAGATCCTGCTCCTAGTGTCCCCACAGCACAGGAAAAATCCTGAACTGGGGTGGCTGGGAAGTTTAGGAAGAAGAATTTGGACCTGGCGAGGAGACCTTAAACTCACAGAATCGTGGAACGGTTTGGGTTGGGAGGGACCTTAAAGATCATCTGATTCCAACCCCCTGCCACAGGCAGGGACACCTTCCACCAGACCAGGTTGCTCCCAGCCCCATCCCACCTGGCCTTGAACACTTCCAGGGATGGGGCAGCCACAGCCTCCCTGGGCATCCTGGGCCAGCATCTCACCAGCCTCACAGTGAAGAATTTCTTCCTAATATCTTATCTAAATCTCCCCTCTTTCAGTTTGAAACCATTCCCCTTCTTCTGTCACTCCATGCCCTTGTAAAAAGCCCCTCCCCAGCTTCCCTGCAGCTCCTTCAGGTACTGGAAGGTACCAGACAATCTCCCTAGAGCCTTCTCTTCTCCAGGCTGAACAGCCCCAACTCTCTCAGCCTGTTTCCATAGCTCCAGCTCTCTAATCATCCCTGTGGACTCCTCTGGACTTGCTCCAACTGTTCCATGTCCTTCTTGTTTTGGGAGCTCCACAGCTGGACAAATCTCTGCATGTGTGCTCCACGAGAGCAGAGGAGAGGGGCAGAATCTTCTCCCTCTCCCTGCTGGCCTTGCTTCTTTTGATGCAGCCCAGGATGTGGTTGGCTTCCTGGGCTGCAAGCACACTGCCACACACATCATCAACCAACACTCCCAAGCCTTTCTCCTCAGGGCTATTCTCAGCCCATTCTTTGGAGAACTCCCTTTCAAATTATTCATAATTAGAATGTCATAGGAGAAATACTTGGGCATTAAGATTTTAATAGTGAATAGCTGTAACACCAAGTAATGAGAGGACACCAGTAGACTGGAAAACTTGAAGGTTACTTACCTGTTATGTGGCCAGGTAACTAACTCCAGGCTGGGTTTGCTATCCCACAGCAGAATGTTCCTAAAGGGCAGTCCCACCAGAGTCACACTATCCCTGTTCCACTGCAGGGTGTGGAGAAGTGATTTAAACAGTCTACAGTTATGCAAAAAAACAGTCAAAGAGCTGGAAAGGCTGTTAAAATTAACTGACTCCCAAATCTATGATGTCCTGTTCAGGGACACAGATGGGGGAGGGAGGGTGGGCTTTTAAATACCAAATCCACTCAGACCTGGGGTCTGGCATTGCTGCTGTAAAGGCATTTATATATATATATATATATATATATATATATATATAAAAGCACAATATAAAGGCACACACCTCCTGCTCCACTAATCTCTGCACGTCGGCTGTCGCTGGCCCAGTGCCTGCTGCCGGTGCCTGTTCAGCCGCTGTGGGAGCTCGGGAAGCCGGGTCAGGCTGTGCCTTCTGCTCCCTGCAGGTCACGTAGGGAATGTCCACCCCGATTAATCACGCAGGACCAGAGCCCGGCTCTGGGGCGTCCTGGAGGCAGCTCTGCCTTTACTCTGCATGGGATGGATCAACCTCCCCCCTCCCCTCCCCGTGCTGGAAACGCTGCTCAGTCTCCCCTGTGTCTTAAAAACATCGTGAAACTGGGAATTGTTCAAAATTCCTCATGCCAGAAGGGGCAGGCAGCTCCACTGCCGAGCGAGACACCTGAGGCTCAAAATGATGATTTGCCAGAGCTGGTTCAGCTTTTTGCCAGAATCGTGTGTACTGAGCAAACTGGAGCTTTTTTTAACTCTGTGTTTATTTACTGCGGGCTGCTGGCCCCTCGGGTGTCTGCTGATCACTGCCCAGCTGATGCCCCGGTGACCCACCTAACCTGACACAGCCCCACTTTCCCCCTGTCTCTGGAGCATGAAGTCACACCATACTGAACCCCTCTGGTGTGTTTATTAAAGCCTGATATGCTTAATCTCCCCCTCTCCTACTCTTTCAGTACCATAATGTGAAAAATGGAGGGTAAATTGGGGCACCAGAGTGGGAAAAAGCTGGTCCCGGGGTTGGGTTCATCCTGTGGGGTGAGCTGCCATCCACACATCCTAAACACAAAACTGATGTTAGTTATAACTCAAATATGTAACGATTTTTTTGGGAAAAAAACCCAAACAACAACCCAACGTTTGAAAGAGAACAAAGAGAGTCAAAGAATATAAACACAGTTTACATAATTCTGAAACAGCAAGAATCAGAGAAAAACAGGTCCCCAGTAGTCAGCAGCCTGTGCTTGAGACATAAGCCTGCAAGACAGATTGAAAACATGGCAGGAAGTTTCTCTCCCCAAATTATCTTGCTTAGAGCCTTGAGCACTAGGTAGGCAACACTGACTAATTAGATTTATCATATTAACATCCCATCAGCACACTAATGGACTGTGAGCATACTAAAATACCCACCCGTGGGCTAGAAGGACCCCACTAACAAGCAGCCCTCTACTCTCTGGGCATGCGTAGGGAAATTATTAAGCACTGTCACTTTAAATGGAATAAATTAGCCACTCAGCTACGGGAGTGATGGAATATAATGAGAGATAAAGTAATTTCGCAGGTTTCTGTGTATAAAAGTGCCCCCCGTTTCTCGGGAAGATGAGCTCACTTTGAGCAATTCCCTCCCCCCGATTCCCTTTCCTGCGTACTGAAGCAAGGATGCCCACCCTGTGGAGACAGGGCACAGGGCTTGAAGGGTCCCGCTTTCGAAACAACAAAACGATGCCTCGCTGCCCTCAGAACAACGTTTTCGGGGTTAAAGCTACCGAATTTGGGTTATAGCCCCTCTGGCCCCGCACAGCGAGGGGGAGGGGGGAGAGGCTGGGCAGCCGTGGGCTCCATCCCAGCCAAAGGAAGGGGTCTGGGGGGGACCCAGTCGAGGGTCTGCGGGACCTGGGGTATCCCGGGGCACTTTAGCCGGACGCCTCTGGGGGTTTCCCCAGTGAGGGACCCAAGAGGCAGCATCCGCGGCCCAGCGGCCATTTTCCTCCTCCCCTCCATTCCTTCCCCTCAGGCGGGCGAGAGCCGCGCTGCCGTCAAGCACCGTCGACCGCTGCAAAAGACTCCGCTGGCAGCGCGACGTGCCGTAAAGCGAGGAAACACACACCTCCCCTCCCCTCCCCTTCCTCTCTCGGCTGAGTGGGCGGGGCTGCCGGGGGGGCGGGGCGTAGCGGTCTCGACCAATAGGAGTCTGGCTCCGGCAGGCGCTGGCCAATGGGGAGCCGCGCGAGGCGCTGCACGCGGTGGTGGCGGCGGCCATGGCGGTGAGGAGCGGGATGGAGGGAGGGATGGGGGGAAGGATGGGGGAATGAAGGGTCCGCATCCCCCGGGTGCCCTGCGGAGGGACCCTGCGGAGGGACCCTGCGGAGGGACCCTGCGGAGGGACCCTGCGGAGGGACCCTGCGGAGGGACCCTGCGGTGGGACCCTGCGGTGGGACCCTGCGGTGGGACCCTGCGGTGGGACCCTGCGGTGGGACCCTGCGGTGGGACCCTGCGGTGGGACCCTGCGGTGGGACCCTGCGGCCAGCCGGGATGTGTTCTCTTGGCAGGGCTCGGCGGAGGCGGCGCAGGAGCGGGAGCCTCCCGGCGGGGGTGCGCGGCGGAGCGGGAAGAGAGCGGCCCCGGAGGGTGATGGAGGCGGAGGCGTGGAGCCGGTCAAGCTGAGCCGGGCCGAGCTCTACAAACCACCGACCAGCGAGGAGCTGAGCCGGCTGAAGGAGACGGAGGATCTCTTCCACTCCAGCCTGCTCCGCCTGCAGGTCAGACGCGAGGCCCCTCGGTCTCTGCCTCTCTGGGGTTTAAGCTGGAGGGGGCAAACCGAGAGCAGTGGGACCCCGGGCTGGGAGCCTTCCGGGAATCTCCTGGAAAACAGATGCCAGGCCGCTGCCAGGCACTCACATGGTCATTTCAGGCAGTGTCCCTGCTTCTGCGGGAGCTGAGCAGGAGCAGAAGGTGCAGCCTCCACGGGGCATCCTGCATGCTGCTGGAATTCCCATCACAGTTCTCATTATTGTCCTGCATTCCACGCTTCTTTTACTCTGCTGAAATTGAACCCCTGCAGCATGTCACTGCAGTATGGTGGAAGTGCAACTACTGCATCTTTTGCTCGTGTGATTCATGGCTTATCAGGGTGAGGAAGTGGCTTTCCCAGGTGCAGCCGGGTGCTTGCTGTCTTTGACCAGGTTCTGGAGGGGACTGGAAGGCTGGTTTTGGTACTGGGACAACAAACTGCCTGTGTTAGGGAGGGCAGGATGGT
The DNA here is from genome assembly GCF_036169615.1 of Heliangelus exortis. NCBI lineage: Eukaryota > Metazoa > Chordata > Aves > Apodiformes > Trochilidae > Heliangelus > Heliangelus exortis. The sequence goes on along the minus strand of NC_092454.1, from coordinate 8,929,475 downwards.
GATTGGGCAGCTCCTGGTGATGCTGTAAAGTTTCTGATTTTTATGAGAACAGCTTTGATCTCCTTGGCTGCCTGGTGATGCTGGTAGAAGGGTTTCTAGGGCTGGCTTCATGTCCACATGAATCATGTTACTTTTTTTTTTTTGTGGCTGCACCTCCTGCAGAAGGCAGTGGGGTGCAGTGGATTGCCATCCAGCGCCTCTCAGGAGATGTCAGGAGCTGTGTTATCCTTCTGCCCAGGGGCTGGCTGGACTCCCAGCTCTGGGTGGGGTTTGTAGAGAGACTCAGGTGTGTTCCCCAGCTCACCTGCATCCTTCTTCTCCAGGATTGTGGTTGTTGCTGGGGGACAAGGTAAGGGACAGGAGCAATCCCAGTGTTGCCTTTCACAGTTCTCTTTTTTCCTACAGATAGAAGAGCTTCTGAAGGAGGTAACACTGAAGGAGACAAAGAAGAAGAAGATTGATGCCTTCCTCCATGAAATCAACAGCCTGCTGAGTGCCATCCCAGAGACACCAGAAGCTGAAGTATGTTCCAGGGAGCTGGGGAAGGCAACAGAACCCTATGGAGCAGGCTCTGCTGTGGCTGTACAGGCAGAGATCTCTTGGAGGGACTGAAAAAAACATTACTTTATGTGGGAGGACAAAGGGTGCTGCTCTCCCTGTCAACTCTGGCTGCAGCTGTGTGGGTGGAGGGGTCCACTCTCTGCTGTGCCTGATGCTTATGAGAGTTTTGTCTGTCCTGTCTGTTCCCAGCTCACTGACCAGGCCTGGCTCCCCAGTGATGTCAGAATCCCCATCCTGCAGGTGCCATTCAACGTGAAGGGGAGGTTCCACTTCGTGCCCCCAGAGCAGCTGCAGGTGGTGGGCAGTTACCTGCTGGGCACCTGCATCAAGCCAGAGATCAACGTTGATGTGGCTGTAACCATGCCACGGGTGAGTCTCGTGGCCACACCTCCTCTTGAGTGGACTGGAGGCCCCCTCCTGTCCCCTGTGGCTTCTGTCCTGTCCTCTCCATTCCTTAAGTGAGGTTACAGCACCTGGATGTGCAGCGTGGTGACTCCCCCAGGGGCCTGGGGAATGCAGGCTCACCACTCACTCACATCAGAGCTGCTTTGCTTTTAGTTCCTCCTGGGCTCCTCGTGGATGGGGAGGAAGTGGATGCTCTTCCACTTCATACCCCTTTGCACTTCTTCCCTGTCTCCCAAGACTCTGTTACATGGAGGGAGGCATTTGCAGGCTGTTACCCCTCCAGACCTCCCTTTCCTTGCTGCCCAGGGCTGCCCTTAGGAGGTCTGAGATGAGGGAAAGCCCCGTTTAGCTGCGTGGTCTCCTGTGACCCTAGAGAAGTGGCAGCAAGGTGGAGCTCCTAGACAATGAACTCCCTGGGGCTGTAGCTGCTTGCCTGAGAGAAGGCTGCCTCTGGGCCTGGTTGAGGGGTGCATGGTGTGGTGCCTTGAGCTGGAACAGGCATTGCAGGCAGGTGAGGTGGGCTTTCCCTGTCCCCTCTCTTCCCAGGAAATCTTCCAGGATAAAGACAACCTGAACCAGCGCTACCACCGGAAGAGAGCTCTGTACCTGGCCCACATTGCCCAGCACCTCTCCAAGGAGAAGCTCTTTGGCAGTGTGAAGTTTGCCTACATGAACAGCAACCACCTCAAGCCCATCCTGCTCCTGAGGCCACAAGGTAGCACTCAAGCCTTTCTCTGGTGGGGATGTCTGTGGGTGCTAGCATTAGCTGGAAGTTGGTGGTGGTCTCACCCACAGACCCTTTGGAGGAGAGGGACTGTTGTTTTGACTGTTGATAAGTGTTTGGGAGGCTTGGTGTTCCCAGTTCTCTTCTTCCTTCACACATCTTAGTCCTTAAGGTCTTTGCTTCTACCGTGGTTCCTGATCTGCATCTGCAGCTTGACTGGGGTCCCCAGCTTTGGCCTTGATGGCTGGCCCACACTGTGGGTACTTCAGGGATTAAAGCAGACCCTGCAAAAATAATGTCTGTGCCTAGCACTGTCCTTCCTTTCTGCTCTCCCAGCTCCTTCTCCTCACTACTCTCTTCCCTTCCCAAGAGCAGGGCAGCTTTGTTTTTCTCTGAAATAACATGGGATGCACAGGTTGCTGGGTGCTCCTTGTTTCCACAGACCTGAGGGGATGGCAAGTTTGGATCTTGGACAGGCAGTAGGGTGGCAAGGTCAGGGCAGGCAGGAGGGTGCTGGTGAAGCAAATAGGTAAAGCAGAGTGGCCAGTGGGATGGAGGTAGATGGTCATAAACAGTGTGACTGCAGGGCTGTGGTGACTCCGTGCTCAGGTTTGATGTCTGCTGCTGCTGAGCTTTGCTGGGAAGGAACTTTTCCCTTTCCCCGAGCTGGGGATGCCTCTGTTTTCTCAAGTTAGCCTCTGGATCTCTTGACATCTCTTCTTCCTGCACATCTGGTCCTTACAGGCAAGGATGAGAAGATGGTCACTGTCAGACTCCATGCTTGTCCTGCTCCGGGGCTCTTCAAACCCAGCCGCTTCTATCCCAGCAAAAACAACGTCCGGACAGCCTGGTTCATGGAGCAGAGCACCCATAAAGAAGGTAGGGGGTTCCCCCAGAGGCTGGGGGAACACGAGGCTGCTCTGTTCAACTAGAACCAACTGGTTCAACTGCACCCATCCCCAGGAAGCGAGTTTCCTGCAGCCCATTCCTGTGAACCAAGAGGTTTGTGGTTGTGTCCAGTGTGTTTCTCATCTCCCCACACAGGAGCCACTGAGCCCCCGACCCCACACTACAACAACTCCATCCTCTGTGACACTGTGATGCTGTCCCACCTGCACTTCTTGTCTGGTGCAGCCACTGACTTCCCAGGCATGAAGGATGGCCTGGCCCTTCTCAAAGTCTGGCTGAACCAGCGGCAGCTCAGCAAGGTGGGTCCTGTGCTAGGGGGCAGGACGGGCTCAGCTCACCTGGATAAACTGCCTTTGGCCTGCTCTCCTTTCCTAGGGTTGGAAAGGTGCTGCTTTGGTGCCAGTGGGTGGTTTGGTGGGCTTGTGGCTCTGATTTGAGCCATGTTAGTTTTCAAGAAGCTTCATCCCACCCTGTGGGTTGTGGTTCCCTGGAATGATGCCGTGTGGTTTTGGGTTGTTTTGTTGGTTTGCTTTTTGTATTTGGTGGTTTTTTTGTTTTGTGTTTTGTTTTGTGTTTTGTTTTGTGTTTTGTTTTGTGTTTTGTTTTGTGTTTTGTTTTGTGTTTTGTTTTGTGTTTTGTTTTGTGTTTTGTTTTGTGTTGTGTTTTGTGTTGTGTTTTGTGTTGTGTTTTGTGTTGTGTTTTGTGTTGTGTTTTGTGTTGTGTTTTGTGTTGTGTTTTGTGTTGTGTTTTGTGTTGTGTTTTGTGTTGTGTTTTGTGCCTGTTTTGTTTTGGTTTTTGTGGGGTTTTTTTTGTTTGGGGTTTGGTTCTTTTTTGGGTTTTTTTTTGATTTTTTTTTTTTTGAGTTCATCCCATTTCTTGAAGAACTTTAGGCTATTGCCTTCCTGCAGAGGGATGCATTATCCCTGCACTGTACAAGGCCTTGGTGTCTTCCAGGAGGTGTCAGGGCTTGGGGGCTGCCCTGCAGGTGACGAGAGGCCAGAAGCAGACATGTGGGGTGGGCTGTAGGGCTTGTGGTGTCTCACTGAGCTTTTGTTGACTCGTTCCTCTTGTTGCACAGGGCTTGGGGTGCTTCAGTGGCTTCTTGGTCTCCATGCTGGTTGCCTACCTGCTCATGAAACGCAAGATTGTCAAGATGATGAGTGGGTACCAGGTGCTCAGAAGTACCCTACAGTTCCTGGGTGAGTTTCCAGGGAAAGGTTGATGTCAGTAGGGTCTCTGTAGGAAGCCTCAACATGATGGTGAGATGGGGGTGGGTGGATTGTGGCTTTTCCCCCTCTGATGCTGAGACCCTGTGGGTGGAAGGGACAGATGGAGATGAGGCAGCAGAGCCAGGGCTGGATGGAGCATCTTGCAGCAGGGTGGGTGGTGGTGGAGGCCAGCACTGTGTGTCTGTAGCTGTACATGGAGCATGTAGCTGTATCACCCTCACTGGTGGGGGAGATGTGGAAGGCAGCATGACTTGTTCCTTTCTGTCTCCCCACAGCCACCACTGACCTGAGTGTGTCAGGGATAAGCCTAGCACAGGATGTGGATCCCTCCCTGGTAAGTGACCCTCCAGAGGGGTTTGTGCCTGTGTGTGGCCAGTGCTGTCTGGGCTGTCACAGTGGTGTCAGACAGCAAAGATGTGGTGATGCTCAGGTGTCTGTGCTGTGGCACTAAGGACTGTGTTTGCTCTTCCAGCCTGTCCTGGATGACTTTCACCAGGCATTTGAAGTGGTGTTTGTGGATCCCTCTGGGCTGGTGAACCTTTGTGCTGATATGACTGCTAGCAAATATCACCAGGTACTGAGCAGGTTGTGATGGCATCTGGAGATTCTGTCTTAAGAATGAGCTGAGACAGACAGAGGGTGTTGAGATGTTTTTGCAGGTGTTGGATGCTGGGGTGGGAGGGAGAAGATTCAGTGTTGCTTTTTAAGCTTTTAACATCCATCTCCAGCTCTGAGGCTTAGAAGTGAATTCAAGCACTTGGATATAGTGCTGCCTCACCTGTCTTGCTTGAATGAGGGAGAAAAGTAGTTTTCCTCTTTGTGGACAGATTTGGGTGAAGCAAAGCAGCTGTTTAGCAGAAATAGCTGTATGGAGCAGAAAAACCCCTGACTTTGATGGCAGGGATATCAAGGAGGGGCTGTCTGTCCAGCAGCAGCAGCTGCTGATGACTTTGCTTTACTCTTAAGCGCTCAGAGTCTGCTGGTGACTTTAGAGCTGGGGTGGCCATGGTTAGTGTGGGATCACTGGTGACCACTGGTGAGATCTTCTCCCCTCCCTTTCATGCTCTTGCTCTGTCTTACCTCCTCATTCAGGTCCAGTTTGAAGCCAAGTGCTCCATGGAAGTTTTGGATGACCGGACGGTGGATGGCTTCCAGGTGCTGCTCATGACTGCAAAGCCCATGCTCCGAGCATTTGACCACATCTTCCAGTGAGTCTTGCTGTGCTGGTGGGGTGATGCTGAGAAGCCTGTTCAGAGAGATGTGGGCTGCTTCTGGCTTTGGGCTGGGGTGGATTTGGACATTACTGGTGGGAGGTGACCCTGCTAGATCTGAGATAGACACTGGTTCTTCTTGCATTTAGCTGTTCTCCTTTTACTGTCTGGATAGCCTTCCAGGAGGAGAAGGAGAGCAGTGCTTTGGCCTTTGGGAATGATGACCATCCCAAGTACCAGCATCTCCTCTGTTGCATCTTTAGCTGCCAGAGTGTAGCAAGTACCAGCATCTCCTTTGGTGCATCTTTAGGTGCCAGAGTGCAATGTTTCTTCTGATAAATGATGATGATTTTTGTTGCCCCCATCCTGGGCCAGGACCCTTGGCTCCTGACTATCTTTCCTCTAGCATATCTCTTTCAGGAAGGATTTGGTGGCAGAAGTGGGTCACCAGCCTCTCTCCTTCTCTTGTAGCCTAAAGCATGTCTCCAAGCTTCAAGGTGCCTGCAAGAAGATGCAGCTGCTGAACGAGCTGATGGATTGGGGTGGGAACTATGTGGCTGCAGCCCTTCCCTTTGTTATCTCACTGCTGGCCCGTGGGCTGGCTGCGAGAGCACTGCTTGTGGCTCACTCCTTGCCTCAGATCCCCGAGGTAATGCAGCTTGGCAGTGACACTGTGTCCTTTGTAGCACGTTGGGAATTGTCTGTTCTTTGTGGGAGTGCAGGGCACAGGGGTGGAATCTTTGCTTAGGGCAATACAGGACCTGAGGTCCCATGCTGGGGGGTGGGATTCAGCTGGGATTCTTGGTCTGGCAGATTCCTGGCCCAGTGATGGGACAGAGGGAAGAAAACTGGTTTCCTCCCTGGGGTGGGCTGTTAAGTGGGGCTTTCCCTGGCTATGCTGCATGTAGCAGGAGGTTCATTCTAGCAGTCTGATATCCTGGCACCTGCTGCTCCAGCAACCTCCTTTCTTGTCCTTCATCTTCCAAATTTTCCCGCAGTGGCCGATTGATGCTGAGCCCCCAAAACACAAGGATGTTGGTCCCCTGACATTTGGGCTTCTCTTTGTTCCTGAGTTTGCTGCCAGTGTGCTGGAGAAGGGACCTCAGGCTGATCACCAGGAGGTGAGGGAGAGCCCTGCTTGTGCTGAGTAGGGGGTGGAGCAGAGCTGGTGGTCTGATGTTAGGAGGGTTGGGGGGTGCGTGGTAGTCGTGGGAATGGTTTGGCTGGCCCCAGTGGTGACTTGTGTCCCTGACCTGACTTGGCCAATGTCACCATGCAGGCCCTGGACTTCAGGACCTTCTGGGGAGAGAAATCAGAGCTGCGGCGGTTCCAGGATGGCAGCATCTGTGAAGCTGTGGTGTGGGAGGCTGACACTGTCAGCCAGAAACGCCTGATTCCTGAGCAGATTGTCAAACACCTGCTGAAGCTGTAAGTTGCACCAAGCAGCCTCTGTGTGGGGTCACTCCTGCTCTCCTGCCTTGTGCCATGTTTGTGGTAACCTCAGCTCCTACACTTTGAGGGATGCTGTGGGTTGTTTTGGCTTTGTGGAATCTGGAGGTCATTTCAGTTGTGGTCCTGATACTGCCAGAAGGTGAGGAGGGAAAGCACATGGTGCTGTAGCTTCTGCTAATGGCAATGCTAAGGGTAAGGAGGCAGCATGCTCTTACACATGGGTGAGTTATTGGGACACTCGTGGTTAGTAGAGCTGGAAAAGAAGCCATCTGGACCTTGCAGATGTTTTGTGAATTCTCTGAGTCCCTCTGGTGGTTCACAAGGTTAGGTCTCCCTGTAGCATTGAAAAACTTCCCTCCAGGAGTTTGGATCATCTGCCAGAACAGGCCCTCTTGCACAGGTCAAAGAAGTTGCCTGGGCCTCTTTATCCAGCCTTGAGGGGTTTTATGAGGAGATACTGCTCGTTGGCAGCTTTGTCTTTGAGTCCTGTGAAACTGAACAAATTGTGCCATTTTGGGTGGATAACTTAGGCATGGCAGAAACACAGAGATTGGTGTCCTCGCTGTAACCTTTGTACATGGAGGGTGTCCTTGGTCTTGGGCTGACTGTTGCCTGTGGGTACAGCATGCAGCATTAGATGGATGGGTTGATCTGTCATGGATCTGATGCTTTGTTGTCTTCTCCCACGTAGCCACATGGACATTCCTGAATCTTCCATCTGCTACACTGGAGCCCTGCTGGAGACTGTGATCAGGACTGGGCAAGAGGTACAGTTGTTCTCCCAGTGGGACTGTGGGTTTCTCAAAGAAGGGAGCTATGGGTGGGGCTAAGGAGGTCATTTTAGCTTTGTGACCCTGAGGCAGCTAAGTGGTTTCAAAGAGAAGCAAGTGAGGCTAAGGAATTGTCTACTTGTGGGTGCTTGGATGGGCAGCTTGGTGTTCTGCTTTGATTTACTGAGCATTTCATGCCAACCAAAGCATTGCTCTTGAAGTCCTCTTGCTCTGGTAGCCCCCACCCTTCATTTTCTCCTGCAAGCATTTCACTGACCTCTTTCTGCCTGTGTCTGCTATGTTCACATGGTCTAAGGCTGTATCACTGTTCCACTCTGCTCCTCTGGCTGTACCTTTCAGGTCCTCTGTCCTTCAGGACATGGACTAGACACTCCTGTGCCTTCATCCTCTTAAGAAGGATCTTTTCCTGTGGTACTGCAAAGTGCTAGATTGTGCACAGTGAGCCCTCCCCAGTGTTGTATCTGAATGTGCATCTGGAGCAAAGAAAAAGATGCATCTTGGAGGCTGGGAAATGTCACCCTCTTTATTTCTGTTGTCCATGTTGTGAAATTAAAGCTTGAAGCTGAGCTATGAGCACTTTGGCATCACTTTGCTGGTCTTCAGTAAAAAGAGCTTTTTACCTGGTTGTTGGATGGAGTAGGAAACTGTTTCCTTTCCCCTTCTGAAGAGTAAAGGACACCAAGTCTGACTGAGAGTTCTGTGTGCCAGGACCTGTAGTGGTCTGGGTAGAACTGCACCTCAGATTTGGAGTGAGATGCTAGGAGTGAGATCCTAGTTTGTACAGCCTGCTGTGTGGTGGGGCAACAACCTCTGTGTGACACTGTGTCCCTGGAAGCCAGCCTGGGGTGAGCTGGGTGGATAAACACCATGCTGAGAGGTGTTGTGGTTTCCTGGAGCCAGAGGGGCTTTAGGAGTCTGCTTGTTGCCAGTCCTCGACAAATGAAGGAGAAACTTGCTCTCGTGTGCTGGAGCATGGTTAGGGGGGGTTTGTTGCTGCTTGCAGGCAGTCCAGGAGGTCTGTGGTGGTGAAGTGTCATGGGGAAGGAGGGGAAGATGAGTGGTGCAGCCAGCTCTGGAGACAAGCAAGGCGAGGGGCTGTCGTTCATGGCGCACCCCGCAGAGGGTGCTGCTGCTCTGCCGGAAAGTCCAACCTGTCCTGGTGAAAATGGATCCTTAGCTGGGACCGAGACGAGTGGTTTGGTGCTAGTGATGTCTCTTCCTTCAGGAGAAGCAGCACCCCGTCGGGCTTCTCTGCTGTGCTTTGGGGAGGTGGAAGCAGCCAGGGCAGCAGCAACTCTCCTGGTGCTTCTCATCTGCATTCCCCCAGGCTCCTGTGATGTTCTGGATACTTTCTTTGCTTTGCTGTGCTTCACAAGTGTGCCCTTGTTAAGGCCGAAGTTAGAGCAGTTTTCTGTTAACTGCCAGCTCTGTTGGCATCGTGGTAATGGGCAGGGAGGCAGTGGCAGGGCTCTCACCTTGACATTGTGTGATCTCTTCTGCCCCAGATCATTCATGGCTTCTCCCATCCTAGGGAGAATGCTGGTAGTACAGCTTTTGGTGCTGCCTTATAGTCTTGCACAGGAAATAATTCCACTTGCCACTTGAAATGCAGCCCCCCAGGATGCCTGTGGCTGCTGGGGAACTGTGGGTAGTCTTGCCCTTGGCTTTCTTCTCTCTTACCTCCTCATTTTGTTGAGTGCTTTTCCTAGAAGCTGCTCCCTGGGGTGGTAGTCCTGGCTTCTTGGAGCTCAGCGGAGATGCCAGCTCAGGAGGGAGGCGAGGCAGGTACCTCTGCAGGAGAATGAGAGGTGAATGGAGAGGCTCCCTGTGTTCTGTCCACAGATTTCAGGGACAGGTGAGGAGGCCATGGTCAGTGTTGTCTGCTCCTACGATGACCTGAGCCGCAAGCTGTGGAAGCTGAAGGAGCTGCCGCTGATGGTGACGGCTGTGCAGGGTGTCCACCCAGCCCTCCGGTACACAGATGTGAGTGTCCCTGGGCACAGCTCAGGCATGGGGGTCTCTGAGGACCTGGGAGGGAGGCCCCGAGCTGAGGGAGGACAAAGAGAACGGGTCACTCTGCTTCTGTAGCTCCTGAGAACCCTCAGGACGATGCAGTGCCTTATTTTTGCTGTCCTGTCCCTGGGGCTGGCTGTGCAGAAGTTGGCCAAGGCCTTTGCTGGAGCAGGAGGTTTGGCTTGAGGAGGTGTGCAGTGCTCTGGGGTTTTTGTTCTTGGCTTCCAACTGGCTTTTCTCTCCCAGGTTTTCCCTCCCATTCCCATGAAGCCAATTTACTCCTTCCATACTCGAGTCAAGACCAAGCACTTGCTGCTTCCCTCAGAGGAGAAGCCCTGCCCAGCCTACATAACCCCTTTAAAGAGTAAGTGGGGAGAGATGTAAGCAGAACGTGGTTTGGTGGGGGGAGCAGAGGCAAGGGGCAGTGCTGGCTCCTTTCCTGCTCCTGTTGTAATGTCTACTCCCAGCCACCCTCATCCAACACCTCATTTCTGCATGGGGCTCACAAGCCTCCTGTTGTTCCTATGTCCTCAGTCATCTGCCACATGGAAGGCAGTGGCCAGTGGCCACAGGACAAAGAAGCCATCAAGCGCATCAAGGCAGCTTTCCATCTCCAGTTGGCTGAGCTCCTCCATCAGCAGCACCATCTGGTTTGCAGACCTGCAGTCACCCACACAGATGTCTACAAAGTAAGGGGATGGTAGGGACCTTCTCCAGACCTGACTTGGTACTGGGGAAGTAGGTGGGGGCTTTGACAGTGGTTCCAATGGGCAAAACCAGGATTTGGGTGGAAGGAAGGAAGCATAGTTAGACTGTGCTGATGCCAGGGTGCTGCTGTTGTGTCCCTGAGGTGCATTGTAGCACACCAGCCTGCTTATGTTACCACTGGGCCTGACTTTACCTTCTGCTCCCATGTCAGGATGGTTACGTCTTCCGTCTCCAAGTGGCCTACCACAGAGAGCCCCTGATCTTGAAGGAAGTGGTCACCCCAGAAGGGATGCTGAAGTACCAGGATACAGAAGAGTCTCGGCAGCTGGAGATGGAGATACTGCATCTGCCCTATCTAACCAGCTCCCTCCATGGGTAGGCGAGGCAGGGGATGTGGCTGGAAGCCAGTGTGGGAGTGCTCTTGGATGATGGAGGATGGTGGTGGGGAGAGGAGCTCACTGTGGAAGTGTCCCTTCAGCCCACCTTGTGGGGGGATGAAGGGACAAATGTGAATGAGGGTGGCCATGTTGTCACATCTGAGGTCACTGAGACAAGGACCAAAGAGCAGCATGCTGAGAGAGGAGCATGTGTTCAGCATTTCCCCTTCATTCCCTCAAAATTTCAACACCTACAGGCAGTGCCTTGCGCTGATGATGCTGCACACTAGTTCCTGGCAGATTTTTGCCTCTCTCCTCTTCTGAATGCCAAAAGGGCATTTTGGGTCCTGGAAAGTGTGGGTTGAGCAGTGTCTTGTCTCCCTCCTCACAGGCTCCAGCAGCAGCACCCTGCCTTTGGCAGCACTTGCCGGCTGGCCAAGCGCTGGGTCAGCGCCCAGCTCCTGAGTGACAGCATCACTGAGGAGTGTGTGGATCTCCTCGTCGCCTTTCTCTTCATCCACCCAGCCCCCTTCATGCCACCCAGGTGAGGATGAGGAGCCTGGTGGGCATTCAGTGCTTTTTCCTGGGATAGAGAAGAGATGGGATACTGTTGCATCAGGAGGTGCTTGGGAAGGGTGGACAGCAGTGAGCATGAGGACCCTGTGCTGCCAAAATGCTGTCCTAAGCTCTGTTTGCATCTGCTTGCCACAGAAGATGGAGATGGTTAGTGCTGCTTTCCTTGTCTAGTGTGCTCTAGAGCAAGGTGGCAAGCAGGTTAAGATGGGAGATAACATATCTGTGGCCTTTGGGTACTGTTGGCAAAACCTTTGGGTGTCCTGAGCCTTCTTGAGGACTGCTGGGGCCCCTTCTGGTGGTCATGGCTGGAAGAAGCAATGGCAAGGGCTGCATGGTGACTACCAGCTTGCTGGGGCTCCTGAGTTCCTTGGGTAGGATGTCACAGGTAGGTGTTGGCAGCTTCAGCCTCCCTTCCTCCTGGAGATGACTCCTGAAGGGAGGGCAAGAGGTCTGCTGCTGAAAGCAGAACTGAGCAGTGTGCTGGTAAACAACCCCATGGGGCCAGTGGCTTGCTGGCCTCTGGCAGGTGGGCAGGATGCAATCCAGGGGGATTGAAATGAAGTTAAAGGGAGTATTTTTGCACCATGTGGAGTAAAAAAGTTACTTTGGTAACTTTTGGTGTCTGGTTTCCTTCCCCAAAGTACCAGGAGTAACAACAGCCTGATGCCCAGAATGTTTTCTTGTCTCCTAAAATACCCTGCTAGCAGGAACCCCCTTTTCCCAGCTGTCTGGCTTTACACATGCCTTGTGTCATAGGGGAAAAGGAAAAAGTGGGATCTTGGCTGGTGTTTGAAGCTGCACTGGAGATAGAAGCAGTCCTCTCCACTTCCCTCTTGCTCCAACCCCCAGGATCCAGGTGGAGGGAGGGGCTGGTGGGAGATGGGTTGAATGGGAGCAATATTTCACTTTTCTGATGATGTCTTTTACTTGGAGAGTGAGGAACAAGGAGGAAAGTCCCCAGGGTTTCAGAGAAGGGCCTCATATTTGTTCTGGACTTACCCTGTCCCACCATGGACATCCACTCTGGCATTACTAAGTCACTCCTTAGCTGCCAGGGCAGCAAATGCCAGTGTTGAATGGTTTTGTCTTTCCTACAGCTCTCCCCAGGTGGGCTTCCTGCGCTTCCTCGACCTGCTGGCAACCTTTGACTGGAAAAACAACCCTCTGATTGTCAACCTGAATGCTGGCCTCACAGGTGGGCAGGCAGCACACAGGACAGCTGCACCTTGATGGTCTTGGGCCCTCCTTGGTCAGCTCCTGGCTCTAGGAGCTCCCTATATGTTGGCATCACAGCTTCTCTTGGGGGGCAAGGAGATTTTCCTTGTATTTACTCCCATCCTGCTGTGCTTCACTTGCCTTCAGAGTGGGTTTGGTTGTGGCATGGGTTTTTTTTTTCCTTGTCTGCCTTTGATGAGATGGATTGTAGTGATGATGCACTGCTGCTTCTGGTCTTGAAGAAATTGTGACAAGCCTGGGTGGTGTTGGATGTGGTTCTGTCTTTGAAGCCCTGTCCTCCTTTGTAGCTGGTATTTTTGCTAAGGGCTTTGCCCTGCTTCTTGGAGGCCAGACTTTTGTTGTTGCCAGGAGAGCAGTCAAGCTCTTGAACAGGAAGCTTCAAAGCCTCCTGTGCCATGTCTACTTTGAGAGTTTCCCTTAGTCACTCAAGTCATGGGGATTATCTGATAGTCCCTGACTTCAAAACCTGCATGGGAAAAGTGCTGCAGTCCACCCTAAGCTTTTGTTACCTCCTAAGCTGTGAGGATTTTCTTGTGAAGGCCTCTGATTCCCACAGATGCATGTTAGTGAACCCAAGCAGACCTATGGCCCTCCTTTACACCTTGTTTTGTCTGTTAATTACCTTTTGGATACTTGCTGTCTTTCCCCAGGAGCCAGAAGAGGCCATGGAATTGCCTTGGCTTTGGATGGTGTTGGTGGGGTTGGGCAGATAGAAACACATAACTTTTAGAGCCGATTTATAAGAAAAGGTAAAGCTGGTTTGAAGTGGTGTGGTCAGTGCTGGAGCAAGCAGCTGTTTTTGTGGCTTTCAGCACTCCTTCAACTTCTTTTTTGTGAGAGAGAACTGAGTTTTGGCAACAGATAGTTTTCTATCAGCCAGCTTTTTTAACTGAACAAAATCAGAAGTGTTTTTGGCCAAAGAGCTGTTTTTTGCCCCTCTCACTTGAGAGATAAAAAAACCCCAAAAGCAGAAAACTCTTTGGGTACAAGCTCTCTCATTAGCTTATAGTATGAGTTCCCAGCCTGAGTCAGTCCCATCTTGAGCCATGTCTGGGCCCACTGGGGTGGGTTTACAGCAAAAGTCCTATCTAGTTCTGTATCCTCTCTCCCAAACTTCTGCAGGTGAATTCTGCAGCAACTCTGAAAGCAGAGCAAGCCCATGGTGTTAGAGCTCTGATTGCATGTGGGATCAGAGGGTGGGAGTGAGTAAAAGCCCACAGTACTGCTCTCTTCTGGGTGACAGGACCTGGGTGAGGAGCCTGGGGGGCTGCAGGTGGGGCAGAGCATCTCACCTGCCTGTCTGCCTTCTCCAGATGCTGACTGCACAGAGATCAAGAACAAGTTTATGGCTGCTCGCTCTCGCCTCCCTGTCATGTTCATTGCCACCCCCAAAGACCAGTGGAGCTCCATGTGGACCCAGGGGCGACCTTCAGCACAGGTGGGCCCTCTGTCCTTGAGCTATGGTTGCTGCTGGCTTGGCCCATATGGGATTCCTGCTACATCCAGGACTGCTTGGTTTCAGCCTCTCGCTTTTTTCCCTCCCCAGATCCTGCAGCGCCTTCTTGTGCTGGCCTCAGAGTCTCTACGAGCCCTGGAGGAGCAGCTCATGGACCCACTTAACAGCCAGGATGTGAAGGTAACCCCTTGGGGTACCAGCACAAGGGTTTTCAGGCTCTTGTCAATGCGTTCTGGTCTTCAGTGACAGTCACTGGGATGAGCTGGGATCCTTGCTGTGCCTTTCTTACTTCTCGAGGACCCAGTTGACCTGGATAGCAACTCCGGGTGAAATACCTTTGACTGGGGAAAATTTCTTTTGTATACTTTGGTGTTCTTGGGGGCATGAGCAAGCCTGCAGTGTTCCTGTGCAGAATCAGTTGCATGTCCATGGCTGAAACACCTGCTGCCTCTGGGAGACTCTCAGAGGGTAGCTGTACAGGTTGGGTTTGTGTGCTCAAGTCTAACCAAACCCAGGGTGGTGGAGGTTTTGGTAGGATGCTACCAGGCACTTCAGGAAGATGTTAGTTTGATTTTAGCAGAGGAGCAAGGCCGTATGTGACTTAACTCTCTTCATTTTCCTTTTTAAGCTAAAACATGCATTACTCAAATGGATCTGGGAGGTGCAGACACAGTTATTTGTTCTGGGAAGGGAGATGCACGTGTTCTGCAGGGGAGCTTGTTGGCATGCAAAGTAGTGACTTAGGCAGTTGAAGCTGAGACTCCAAAAAGCTGAATAGTGGTTGGATATGACAGACTTGCATTAGAAAAAACCCCACACATATAGCGGGGTTTTACACATACAGTTTTTTTTACACATAGAGTGTAAAAAGGGATTTACAGACAGTGCTTTCGGTTTTGCGTTTTGCGCTGGAATTGCTACAGAGGTGAGATGTACTTGAGGCAGGATCTGTGTGTGTTACTGGATGTTGCAGGGTGAGATGCTGGACACTTGAGACCTGCCCAGTGTCTCACTGATGTGATGCAGACTGAAGACCAAAAGTCAAAATGTTACAGCCTGATGCAGGGGTGGTTAAATCCTGAAACAAGCCATTGCCTGGTCATTGCAACCTCCCAACCCTTCAAATGAGCCTCCTTCGTTGTCTTTCCCCCTGCCCTCCCCTTGGTGATAGCAGTAGGATCTTTTCTCATGTCCAGGGTGTTCCTCTAGACCCTACCAGCATCCTTTCAGGTCTGCAGTGTTTCTTAGGGGTAAACACAGGATTCTGTTTACAGGGCTGCTAATCTGTCTGTAAGCAAAGTGTGGGGATAGGAAGGAAAAGCCTTTCTACTGCATCTCGAAGTTGCTTCCTTTTCCCATATATCTAAGAGGATGCTCAAAGGTTTCTTTTTCTGCTTTTGGGATGTGCTTCCTCTCATGTGAATGCAGATGTTGTTTTGTGAGGCTCATTTTTTTGCTCCCAGAGGGGTACAGTAAACCATGGACTTGGTCAGCTGAATGGGAAGGAGGTTCTTTGTGAACAGAACTGGGACTCTGCTAGTCATGGATGTTCTTCATGTGTGTTCTCCCCAGCCTGGCTATAAACCCACTCTGAGAACCAGGTTTTCTGCCAGCAACAAGTTGGATTGTGTCCCAAGATTGTGTTCTTGTCCCTGTGTAATTTATTCCACAAAAACATGCACAAAGTTTTAAGTTTTTTTCCATTTTAATACAGCTGCATATGCAGTGCCAGATCCTGCCTGACCAAATATTTGTGTGCCTGGGATTGCTCCCCTCCATTAATGGGAGGGGGATTCCTTTCACCCTCTTGTCTGCTTGATGGAAGATGTTGCTGCCCTCTGGGACAGTTCCTGTTGGACATGCAAGACCATCCAGTTATTACACCATTCCTTGTGTCCTCTGAGTGTTGTTCTGCTACTGTTAGCATCTTGACTCCCTTTTCCATTCTGAGACTCAGGCACATGTGGTGGTTACCTGTTGTAGCTCACTGTCCCTATCTCAAATGCCCACTCCACTGCCATGTGCTCAGGTGGGCATCCCAGGGGCTGTGGGAGAGGACCATGTTGGTCCCCTGGAATGCTTATCTCCAGGGAGGATCCCCTGCTCCTGGGAACAGAGGTCAGAATTTTCTGCTGTCCTGGGTACCTAATAGAACAGAGCTTCTGTTCTATTAGAATATAGACCTTCTAGCTAGCTGACTGAGGTGGCTACAGAGCATCTCCCTTCTGTAAGGGTTGTGTCTGCTGTACAGCTGGGATATAGCAATCAAGTTTGTCCTTCCTGGTGCACTCTGATGGTCCAGAGAACATTTAGCTCATCCACCAGGAGCTGGCCATGGGGGAACCACCTTGCTCTCAAAAAAGCCCTTGTTACAGCATTTGCATGGCATATAGGGGAGTGAGAGTCACATCCTGCTGATGTGAGCAGAGCCCATGCTGGATCAGCAATGTGTATTAGCCCACAGAGGATGAGGTGGCTCCCCCACAGCTGGGTTTTTGCTGTGGATGTATTGGCAGACTTCTGACATGAAGCTCACATAAATTCTAGCTTTAGTTAACTGCTTCTTAAGAAGGGAATAAAATGCAAGCAGAGACCTGGGAAACCTTTTATCTGTCCTGCTTGCCTGTGTCCTGTATTGATTAGCACTGGGCTTTTATCCCTGCAGATGGTCTTCCGCCCTCCTTTGGACTTCTATGATGTCCTAATCCACCTGAATCCAAACCAGATTCCTCGGCATCTGGAGAGCGTGGACCGTCCACTGAAGTCTTTTTCCCGGGGTGTGGTGAAGAACAGCACTGCAGAGAAGATCCTCTTTCCTGTGGTGGATTATGACCCTGTACAGTGCTACCTCCAAGAGCTGAGGGTAAGCAAGGCTCCTTGTCAAGGAACAGGAAGCTGCCTCCCTAAGGAGGACCTCTCTTCTGTCCTTCGAGTCATGAGTTGCCTGCTACTGCAGGACCTTGTTGGTGACATCTTCATATATTTTGCATGTGATGGTCACTCCTTGTGTGCATTTTAAATTGCTTCTTCAGCAGAAGAACTGGTGAATACACCACCTGGTCCATGGAAGTGGTAGTGCTGCTGATGTGAGAGTAACCTCAGGTACTGGAGTTTTTGCTGAAGAATATTTCAGTGCAAGCATACCTTAAAGCCACTTACCTCTCATCACTTAATTGACTTTTCGTGGCTTCTTGCAGCAGCTGGGGTCTATAAGGGGTAGCAGCAACACATATTTATTGTGGGAGATGTATAGGAATCCATGGCATGGTACTAGGAGGACTCTTGATATTAGGCCATGGATGCATGAGGCACAGAGACTGAACATTGGTCACTAGCAGGTTTCTCTGTGGCTGGTGACGTGCATGGTGGCAGAGGAAGTTTGTAATGTGGATGTATGAAGAACAACAGTGTCCAAAGTCATCAGCCCAATGCTTTTTCACTGTGGCCATGCCAAAGCCTCAGCAAGCTGGGGAGATGTGCAGGGTGCTGCATGGCTGCAGTGATCCGTGCTGTATCTGGGCAGCCATGACTTTGCAGACATGCAGCCTCAGCCTCTTTGACTCTTCTCAGCTTTGTGTGCACTATCTGGATTACTGTTGCTGTGCTGAGAGGTGGGACTGTGATGCCTTTCTTAAAGATCTGGCTTGACTTTCAAATGCCATCATCCCTCACCCACAGGCTTGCTGTGAGCAGTGTCAGAACTGCTGTATTGTGGGCTGTCTGCTCACAGCCCAGGCCTGCTAAATGCTGACTATCTCTAGGGATGGAGATTTCCCACCTCCTTGTCACAGTGTTTGGCCACTATTGTGAAAATATGTTTTCTCATGTCTGAGGTTTCCCTTGCTGCCATGCGTATTGCCTCCTCCGGTCACTGCAGCAGCTGGGCTGTGCTGGTGGCAGCTTGATGGAAGGCAGAGCTGGAGCTGAGGTGACTTAAGCTGTGCTTTGGCAGCTCCTGGCTGGCTCTGCCATCTCCTGGGCAGTGTGGCACATCAGAGGGTTTTTCTTTTGCACTTTTCCCAAGTAATGTACTGGGGGAGGTTTGTGCATCTTCCTGTGTGCTTGTCTTGCCTCAAGATTTGGTGTCAGCTTCTCTCCAATATTGTGTTGGGGATGGAGGCATGCCTGCAAAAGAATAATTTTTGTGTAGCATCTCTTCCTAGCCTGCCTCCTGTAGGGTATGGAGCCCCCAGCTTTGCTAATGCCACACAGACACCGAACTTTTCTTCTGCCACTGCCAGGCTTGGTGGTGGCAGCTGCAAGGAGGGACAGCAGAAAGGTCCAGATCTTGCCTCCAATATTGGACTTGCCAAGGTGCCTGAATTAAAACTCCTGTTTAGGATGGAAGATTCTGGACCCTTTAAATTCAAGTTTCCCTTTTACCTTAGTTCAGGTAGCTTTAGGTGGTGGCTAAAAAAAACTTGAAAGAGTTTCTTTAGGCTTCCTCAACTCTAGGCCCAGCCCTGCTGGCCTCCCAAGCTGCCTGCAAGCTGCATTTTGGGCTCCTCTCTATGCAGCCTGTAGGAATCTTAAGTGGTTTCAGTAGTGCTGTTGGGTCTAGGAAGGTGTGAGCCTGATCCTTCTGTCACCCACAGCAGGTAGGAACAGTCTGGGGCAGAGGCAGGGAAGTGAGAGGCAGGGCTGCATGCAGGACTTCTTAAAATTGACAAAGACCTCAAAATTGTCCCACAGTTTTCCTGCAAATTGCTGGGAAAGTCATGGAGGAGAAAAGAGGAAGGAAAGGTGCTCAGTGGCACCTTTCCTGCCTTTTAACAGGAAGGTGGTTTTGAAGCTGGAGGTCCTGTAGGACATTTTGCAGAAAGTGTTTGAGGGTTTCTTGGGCCCATGTTATGCAAGAAGGAGGGGCAGAAGCACCCTATACAAAACTTTAATGACAGCAGGAAGCATAGTGATCAGGAAACTTTCACTGTTTCACTCTTTCCTGGCATCTGGATCTGAGGAGGAACATCAAGACCAGCCCCTCTCTTCTGTTCCATGTATGATGAGGATTTGACCTGCTCCCATGAAACTTCAGCAGGGAGGCACAGGTATGGGTAGGATGTGAAGATAAAAAAATCCCTCTGTGTCTGCATGCCTGGGGCCAGAGCCTCTGAAGGGGTTGGTGCTAATGGAGACCTGGCAGGAGGCTGATTTGTTGGCTTGTCCAGCTCCTCTTGGACCAATGGGGAGGGCAGGCTCCCTGGGAGCAGGCTGGTAGCAGGCTTGTAGCAAATCACACTGACTATTGAGCCACTTGGTTATTCATTGGAATTTCACTGGTTATTCACAGGAAATTCATTGGGGTGTGTTGAAGTCCATAGGACTTTTTTTTGATGCTTCTGTTCAACTCGGTGTAAGCAAATGGCTCTAGAAGTGAAGGGCACAGAGGAGACTTCCCTGGGAAGCAGCTTTCATTATCCTTTAATGTCACTCAGTAGTGACATCCAAGCTGTCTGAATTTTTTCTGTTTTCTCTAACACACAGTAGCAGACTCAGAATAGGTTTTGGTTGAGTTACAAGTTACTGCTGGTCCTAAAACCAATCTACTGACATCCCTGTGAAGAAACATGGGCACGAGCAAAGGTCACACTGCCTTGTTGGAAGCTGCATTTGGTTGATCTCTCTTGTTCTTTGTTTGGCCCAAGGGTGTTTGGGAGGGAGCAGAGCAGGAACTGGTCACAAGTTTCTCCAAAGAGCAACCTGTGGGGTAGAGAGCCTGAAATTTGCCTTGGCAGCCCTGTTTGGTGAGCTTTTCCTCTGCTTAAAGGCTCTGAGGTAGGTATGGCTATTCCCTTGCAGCCATTGTATTGGAGGTATCTTGCAGTACCAGTTCACTTGGCTCTTGTAGCTCACTGAGCTTCCAGATCAGTGGCAGAAAGACCTGAAGGCACTGATGAGTATCTCTTTCTGGGGAAACAGGTGTTTCTTCTTCTGGAAAAATCGCAGAGGTGATGCTGCACATGCTCTTGGGTAACTCAGCTGTGTCCACCTGTGCTGGGTGGCCTCACAAGCTGACTTTTCACTGCAGTGTCACCTGCAAGCAGGTGACGCTCAACTCTCCGTACAAACAACCCATCAGAAGTAATTTGGCTTTGTGTCTCAGTGTAACAGTGTTGTTGCTTACAGGCAAGACCTTTAGGTTGGCTCTGTGCTTTACCTGGCTTTGGTTGGTAGTCTCTTGAGCACCCTTGTGTTTCTCCTCCCCTGACTTTTGCTGCTCTAAGCTCCTCCTGGTCCTGCAGGCTGCTGAGCCCCAGGGGTGATCCAAATACAGCAAGGAGTTGGTGCCAGAAAAGATTGTGGTGACAGCAGAAAATCCTTATGAGACGTTTTGGTGTAAAGGCACAGGGATGCAGAAATGGGCTGGCTTTGACTCAGAGTAATTTGCTCTGCCTTAACAGCACAAACCTCAGAATTGAGCAACAGGTTGTAGCTGAGGCTGATTGTGCAGCCCTGGTGCGTTTATAGGAATGAAGGGAGATTTCTGCCATGCAGTGATGGAGTGGAATTTTTTTCTTCTTCTGTGAGCAGAAAAGAAACATCTGTCCTCTTCTGAATTTCTCAAAAAAAAGATATAAATATCTTGGTGTGCTGGTTGATTTGAGAAGGGGCAGGGAGAAGCATCTTCCCTGGAGTCCTTGGCCCAATAGCCAGGAGACTCACTTTTCTCATGTCCCAACATGTTGGCTCCTGAGAGGTTGGTCCCTGTTTTTCTCAAATCCAAAGGCAAGGCAGGAGTGCTCTGGAGCCAAAGGATTGCTGTGTGCCTTCCCCAGGGAGCCTAATCAGGGAAAAAAATTAAAGGAGGGGAGGTGTTGAGTTCTGACTGCTTTAATTCTTTCTGCTCCAAGGAGATGTGCTGTAGGAGCTGATGTGATTTGAGTTCCTCTGGTGCCTGGGAGGCTCTGGGTAGAGAAGAAAGGCTGGTTGTGGCATTCAAATGGCAAATTCTCCCAATTCCAGGACAGATCTGATAGAAAAGGCCTGTTTTGGGAGTCTATCCAGGCAAAGAAGGCCTTGCAGACAGACATTTTAATGGAAAGCAGCTGCCAGATGCCTTGCAGAGAGGGCTTCTTTGGAACCTAAGCCTCCCTGAGCACCTTGCTAAGCAAACCCTGGGTTTTACATGCTACATAAAATTTAAGTGAGCTGCCCTAAGCCCCATCATGACTTCTGGTCTCTGTCCTGGCTGCTTCTGAGCATCAGAACCCCCAGCCCATGGCTGGGGGCATGGTGTGGAAAGGTGCTCGGTCAGTGCAGACTCTGCTCCACACTGGCTGAGCTGTTCTCTGGACTCAGGACACAATGCAGAGGACTCAGGATTTGTGTATATGCTTGCCATGCCCATCTGCATGCATTCAGGAACTCACCAAGCCCAAAGGCTTTGGTTACCTCCCTGAGGTCCAGAGGTTTTCTCTCGTGGTAGGGAAAATCAGGTGGAACTGCCTGTGCCATGTCCATCTGTGTGTCTATAATGGCTGTTTAAAAGGCCTACCATTTCTTACCATTTCTTGCTGGGTGTTTGAGTCTCACTAGGTCACTGGACATGAAGTGCTCTCTTTCACCAAGATGTAACTGGCTAGACATGCCTGTGGAAGAGCTTGTGGCAGAGGAGGTGCCCATATTGTACATGGGAAATCTTTCTTGTGTAGATGAACAGGAAAATGTTTCCTGCTTTACTGTAAACATTCTTCCCTCTATAACAGTGTTTTGCATTTCTTACACCTTCAGACAAGATCTATCTTGACATACCTTTCCTTTTTCCTCCCACAGGGTAGGAATGTGAGTCTTGCTGCTTTCTATAAGGAAGGAATTAATGATACCAGAAGTTCTTGGTCTCATAGAATATATAAGCTGTGGTTATGGGATGTAGCTGGATCTGGTAAAATCTTTTCAGGTCAGACTGTTCCCTTCCTGTTTTGACTGACAGGGCTGACTTCTCCTAAGTTGATCCCTAACAGGCAGGTGAACTAAAAAAGATCTACGGGCTGTCATAGTATGGAGGAAACCTGATCTGGATCCTGGAATGACAGAGGTAGCAGGAAATTCCCTGCTTTTGTGGCTTCAGAGCAGCTCTTGACACTGGGCAAAGTACCCAGGGTTGGGGTGCTACATATATGGGCCCAGATGCACTTATTGAGGCATCAGCCCCTTGTGCTCCTTAGGTGGCCTGACAGGGTACTTCTTCATGCATTTCTTCAGTGTTCATGATGCCTTCCCAGAATTCTGCCTTGGATTTATCCCCTAGAAAGTGACTGAAGACTTCAGTGTCAGATGGTCTGGTGGATTTGTGGACAAGGCATGTTTGCTGATGCCTCCAGAAGAACATGGGTGGCTTTTTCCCTTGCCATTCTGCCTTGCTGCTGCCCCAAACACCCGTGACAAGGATGCATATGTGGCTCTGATGAGGCGCTTTGGGGTGGAAAAGGTTGGATGGTTTGAATTACCTTTTACCTGCTGAATCCCAAATGTAACACCCACATTTCTATTCTCTTTTAAAACCTCTCTGACACAGAAGTAACCCCATCCTGGTTTTCTTGACAGTGCTCCTTGCTCTTTATGGGTGTGGAGGAAGGCTCTGCCTGTGTCATGTAACCTGTGAGCATTGGGGCAGGTCGCAATAGGATGACAAGAACCTTAAAATGTTAACCACTAATCTGTCATTTGTGTTGAATAAGTAGCTATAATACAGGTTTATGGTTGTAGATCCCTTGCTGAAAGAACCTAAAATGTTCTAATCACTGAGCAAATGCTGACTGATGTGTTTGCCACTTGGACTGCCTTGCACTGAGGAGAACTCCTCAGTCCATTTTGGGTGCAGAGACCTCCCTAAATGGCTTCTCTTCTTCCAGGAGTTGTGATGCAATGAGCTCTATATGAGGGTAAGAGTAGCGAACAAAAAGGGTGGCTAAATGTTTAGGTGAGAAAAAAACACCCCTAAACAGCAGTGTAGTTGCTTAACTAGCAATGAGCTGTTACCTCATTGCAAAATTCCCATTTCAGCCTGAGCTCCTTAATCCAGTAATCCCATTTTAGAATAGGGTATTGTTTTGCTCACCACCTTTCTCTATCCTTTCATTCCTACAACCCAGATGGCTCCTTACAGACCTTGAGCTAATCTTCTTCCATTGTCCCCTCTCCCCAGATGATGAGGCTCCTCTGAATTGCAGCCCCAAGCTTGCAGGTCCCCTGTGCCTCTTGTGAGATGGGAACCAGCTGCTGGTTTTGCTGGTAGAAGGGATCCTTCGGAGCAGGGAGAAATTTTCCTGAGGCTTTGAAGTTGATTTGCAACCAAAGATAGAGCAGCTTGAGGAAGGGAATAGGGGTTCAAATGTAGTCCCTGGTTTTCTCCCCTTTTCTCTTAAACTTTCCCTTGAGGAAGGTGTTTGCAGGCTCAGGCAAGCCCAGTGGCTGTAGCATGGAGCGTGGGGTGTGGGAAGGGAGATGAACTCTGTTTGCTTTTACTCCCCAAGCCTCTTTACAAACAGAAGGGAGGTGACTAATAGACCAGACCCTTTTAATTTTGCAGTTTCCCAAGACCTGAATGTGCATCTCCACAGCTCAGTGGAGCTGGCCCAAAGCACTGTCAGTGAGGACACCACTGGGAAGTGCAGAAGCTTCCCCCTTGATGAGATTTTGTCCTAGATGCCATCTTCTTGACATCTGCCCTCTGCTCTCTGCTGCCTGGACAGGAGGTGCTGGATATCAGGCCAAACACTGACTTTGCAGGGAAATGAGCTGATCCTGGGAGGGCTCCTTTCCTGCAAGTGCTCCTGGCTCCTGCCCAGCCAGGCATGCCTGTAAAAAACACACCTTCTTCTCAGAGAGCATCATGTAGAACTCAACCTCGCCCTGCAGAGCAGTGGGGCTTTTTCAGGTTCCCACATGCTCTGCTCTGCTTTGGTTCAGAAAGCTCCACGCTGGCGGTCAGCGTGCCCTGAGCTTACTTGCCCTTCATTTAGCTTTTCCTCTCTCTTGCTGTTTGCCTTTCATCTAAAGGAGGAGGGTTCCCTTTTGATGGGGCTCTGAGCATAGCCTGTTGCTCTCAAATGAGAAATGCCAGGGCGGGTTGCATCTTTCTCAATATATTTTTAGACAGTGGCTTTTCCAGTTAGTTTGGCAAGATAATGCCTTGACCAGCCTTGGCCCTGTGAAGATCCCTGGAAGTGGGATGAGCTGGTAGCTCTCAGGATCATCTCAGATTGATGGCCTAATTGTGTTTGCCCTCTGTTTGTGGTACTCTGAGTGCAAACTCATAAATCTGGCTCTGAGGTTTCCAGACAACACTGCTCCCTCCCTACTTATCAAGTCTTAGGTCTTTGAAGGCTACCCCACCCTTTAGGATCACTGATTTTACCAACCCAATGCACTTCTTATTCCTCCAACAGAAATCTTGGTGTGTCCACACAACAACCCCTTCCAAGGTTGCCTTCAGTGTTGATTTTTTTTTTTTCTTTCATGTGCATCCTCATAAAAACCTCATGATGCAACGATGCCAGCAGAGAATTCTTATTGTAAGAGCGTGGCTGAGGTGTAGCAGGGGAATCTGAGGTGTTGGAGGAAAAGGATGACAAGGGGTATGTGTTTATTGCATTAGCTTGCCCCAAAGCAGATGAGGCCATGTTCAGAATCTTGTACTGTACTGGTGCTGTACTCTGCCTGGTAAACATGTGCTGTTGCCTGATGCTGATCTCTACCAAGATGAGTAAGTGTTGGGGAGCAGTTTCTTGGCTGTCTTGGGTCAGCTGTAGTCAGCATGCATATCTCCAGGTACCAGTGTGTTGGGTGCTGAGGTGTAGGGCCAGACCTTTGGGTTTGAGAATTAGCTTGCACACAGCATTGCTGACTTCTGCTGCAGTGCTCATACCCTGCCTCCTCACAGTGCTGGGAATCCAGCTGGTGTGGGCTTAGGGGAAGCCAGACTGTGGACTTCAGTGCAAGACTTTATGCAAGGTCTCTTTGACCTCTCCTGCCCATTGCTACCAAAGAAGCTACTGAAACACAGAGGCAAGGAGAACAAATTCTTGCAGTGCCTCCACTGAATGAATGATTCCATCTCTGTACCTCACAGGACTTTCTGGTACTTAAAATTTCTGCTGTTTTGTTTCTTTCTGGGGCACTCGAGTGCTGACAGCACACCTGAGGTTTGCCCTGGGGAAAGAAGTTTTGATGCCTTCATGGCACAGATTGCAGAGCAGATTGCACAGATACTGGCCTCCACTGAAAGATCCTGGACTGGTGTGGGTCTTTGCTGAAGTGTAGTCAAATGTATTGTGTCAGGTTTGCTGAGCCTGACTCTTGTCATCTGATGACACTGAGAAGTCTTGGACATGACTATTGGGCACTGGGATGGGGCTGCTTGGGAGATCCAGGTATAGCTGATGGGGACCATATTGAGGAACACTCAGTGGCTTGTCACCTAAGGGGTCCAATGTCACAAAGCTGGGTGCTGGTTTCTGGGTGTTCTACCTGGCCTGTTGGAGGTGATGAATCATGTTTTTGCTCTCTGGGACAGCAAGAGGTAGTCAGTGATGAGGTCTGCCTGAAAAACTTGGACTCTGTGCACTGTCTTCAACTAGGCTGGGAAAGAAGAAGCAGCAGGAAGCACTGAAGTCGTGTCTCTGGGCTATCAGTTACTTTCCTTTTCTTGGGAATCTGCAGGAAGAATTGCAGCTTGGGTACTGGCTGGTGTGGAGCTGCTGTGTGTCAGTGTGTAAGGAGACTGAATCCATGGATGGGCACTGGCTTTGGGAAGTCTAGCACAACCTCTCTGTTTTCTTCACTAGGATGCCTTCAGTGATCTTGCCTTATTCTTCTATGACAAGCATGGTGGGAAAGTGATCGCTGTTTTATGGAAACCTTTGAGCTTTCAGCCTCAGCCTTTTAAGGTAAGTTTTTGACTTTACTTCATGTAACTCAAGCTTTCTATTGACTCAAGCTCATGTTATCTTTATGCCCAGAAAGCTCAGAGGGCTTTTTTTCTGCATTGTAACAATTTTTTTCTAACTCCTAAAGGGCCTCTGGGGGTGAAAAAAATGGGGGTCCTGTTTCAGTCACTTCTTAGGAAGGGTGAAACCAAGACAAGGGCTGTGGCCACAGTACCCCTTGTCCTCAGCAGGGCTAATAAGGGAACATGTGTTCTTGCACAATCACCATGATCATGGGTCAGAACAGCTCTCTGTTCCAGGTATTCTGGTCCCCTCCTGGGAGGTGGGTGATGCCTGGTTTGCTACAAACATGTGGTGTGTGCAGCAGGCTGTTCCATTCTTATGGCTTTGGTCATCTTGCTGAGAAATATTCATCCTGCAGGAAGCTGGCTTGGCAAGCCTGAATTCATACTGCCTGAGTCCTGTCAATGTACAGAGATGTTTTCCAGCCATACTGTGTGGGTTGGCAAACTCTAGAGGCTGGTTAAGCTAGGTGTGAGGCACGCTGGAGTGATTCATGCTGCTTTCTATGAAGCAGAGACGCAAAGAAACCAGTGACTCACAGCTCAGGAGTTGGCAGCCCAGGGACTGCTGTCAGTCTCTGGGTGATTTATCTCTCCTCTCTTCATGGCCAGAGGGCATTGGCCATTCAGCCTAGCTGCAGTTGTGAAACTCAGTTATTCGTGGTGGTGAAATGCGAGGAGGGGATCCTTGCATCTGAGGTGAGTGTGGCTTGGTGAGCATTTTTATTACCCTGGTGGAGCCAAGGATCTCTTCCCACTTGAGGTTTTGATGCCCAAGAACAGAGCAGAGCAGAAACCAGGCAGCTCTTACCTGGAGTCATGGTGTGGTCCCTTTTGCACACCCTGTCTACCCTGCTTACACAGGCTCTGCCAGGCATCTGTGCCCTCTCTTCTCATTGCTGCGATGCCCCTGGCTGCTGCTTCTCTTCCTCTCTTGCAGTCTTTGGACTGTGGCTCCAGCATAAACACTAAACAGGATTGGAAAGGCCATTCTTGCAGTATATTTGCTTCAATAATGAGCAATGATGGTGTTTAGAAATGAAGGTTAGAACATGGGGTGTATTGCTATGGCAGGGGTTGGATGTGGCAAAGCAGGAGAGCAATTCAGTTCTCCTGTTTGGGGCTTGCAAAGGTTGTGAAAAAGCTCCGAGCTGGTGCTCCCCTTTGAGCAATGTTTTGTGTGTATCCTCCAGGTCTCCAGCATGAAAGGAAGGATGGTGACAACTCTGAACAACGAGTTGGTCTGCATACCCAATGTGGAGGCAATTCTTGAGGACTTCGAGATTCTGGGAGAAGGCCTGGTCAAAAGTGTGGAAGCTCGTACGGAGAAATGGACTATCTGAGGCCAGAGAGGTGTTGGAGGGGCCCATCCTGAAGCTGAGTTTGTTCACTCTGGCAGCATTCCTTTTTATAAACCAGTCACCTGAAAGCTTTTTAAGCCCCAGAACTGTGTTTTACTCTATTTATCTTTGTCTTGTTCAGAAAAGCAGAGGGCTGTGTACTGTTTTC
This sequence comes from Heliangelus exortis, assembly GCF_036169615.1. Classification (NCBI taxonomy): domain Eukaryota; kingdom Metazoa; phylum Chordata; class Aves; order Apodiformes; family Trochilidae; genus Heliangelus; species Heliangelus exortis. Next base: position 8,902,368 of record NC_092454.1, on the reverse strand, counting down.
AAGAATACAAATACTTTTTATTTTAAAGAAAATATAAAGACGGGATAGTGCTTTTAAAGCATTCCTGATCACTGTAGGAAGCAAAGCTGTGTTGTCATGAAAATGTCAAGGCCTGAAAATGTTGGCTGAGGTGTGAATTGGGAGGGCTGTTTCCTAGTTAAATAGAGTTCTTTGCAGCTGTTGTTACTCGAGTCGTTGACAAAGCCAAAGAAATACGAGCCATTAAAAAAGACCAGTTTATTCCTTTTTTCAGTCCTGGTGGGACACATCTGATGTGCTGTTTCTGGTGCTGGGGTGCTGGCTTTGCTGGTAAAAGAGAGGCATGGATACACTGGAGCAGGTCCAGTGAAGAGCAGTGAAAATCAAGGGGTTGAAGCCTCTGTCATATGAGGAGAGGCTGCAAGAACTGGGATTGTTCAGCCTGGAGAAGTCTCAGGGAGATCTCACTGATGTGCATATATACCTGGTGGGGGAGTAGAGAAGACACTTCGCAGTGGTGCCCAATGATGGGACAAGAGCCATAGACTGAAATTTAGGAAATTCTACTGAAATAATTTTAATGAGTGTGATTGAACACTGGCACAACTTGCCCAGGGGAGTGGTGGAGTCTCCATCCTTGGAGATACTCAAAACCCAATTGGACATGGTCCTGGGCTGCCTACTGTGAGCATGGGCATTGGCTGGATGGTCTCTAGAAGTTCCTTCCAACCTCAGCTGTTATGTAATAGTTCTTTTGTCTGAAATGATCAGGGGGCTCCTAATGGGAAAAGAGAGAGAAGTAAGAAGGGGTAAATGTACTAGTCTAGTTCCCTTTTCTGATGGAGGCAGCACATATGTTCCAACAGCAAAGCATGGGTCAGCCACATACAGAGGAAATATAATGGAATTGGTGGCAGCAGATATTGCAGAAACCAAAAATAGATCAAACCTGGAATGGCACCTGGATGTTCAGGCAGTTTGATAAATATAGACGGTTGCTGTTTGGTAAGGAGCATTTTGGATGGGATATATCTGTTATATCTGTTGCTTCAAGAGTTACTGGCCATTTCAGCTGCTGGAAGTGAGTCCAAGGATTTATGGAGGAGATTCATGACTTTGTTTTCAGGTGGTTTCTCTGAAGTATTTGAAAGCAGTCTGTGGCAGAGATGGGGCACTGGGATGCTGCTGCCCACCTAGTACCCAGTGTTTGGAGGCACAGTGGATCCTGTGGGCAGCATCCCTGGTTTTGGGCTGTTAGTCTATATGCTGTATATAATATATAATCACAAGAATATATAATCACAAGTATGTAATCTGTAAACAAGTATATAATATGTATATTTTATATATATATAATTTGTATATATTATATATATATACATATATATATGTATAATTTATATATATATATATTATAAACAAGTATATAATATGTATATAATCACAAGAAACTTCTCACTTTTCTAGGCTGTAGGCTGTCAGTAAAATCCTCTGCCCATTCCTTGCTTTCACAGTATACACAGCATGCTAGGGGTTGGAAAGGACCTTGGAAGACTATCGAGTCCACCCCCCCTGCCAGAGCAGGATCACACAGGTAGGTCACACAGCAATACATCCAAGTGGATTTTGAGTGTCACCTCAAGTTCACTGGGTAGACTTTTCCAGTGTTTTGTCACTCTCGCAGTGAAAAAGCTTTTCCTTATGTTTTCATGGAACCACTTATGCTCCAGCTTTCACCTGATGTTGTCCATCATTAGACATCACTGAGAAGAGCCCAGCTCCATCCTCCTGACACTTGCCCTTTACATATTTATAAACATTAGTGAAGTCACCCCTCAGTCTCCTCTTGTCCAAGCTGAAGAGACCCAGCTTTCTCAGCCTTTCCTCATAAAGGAGATGTTCCACTCTCTTAATCATCTCTGTGGCTCTGTGCTGGACTCTTTCAAGCAGTTCCCTGTCTTTGTACTGAAGGGCCCAGAACTGGACATAATATTCCAGATGCAGGCTCACCAGGGCAGAGTAGAGGGAGAGAAGTGCCTCTCTTGACTTACTAACCAGACCTGACCCTAACCATACCCTTTCTAATATACCCCAGGATGCTATTGGCCTTGGCCACAAGGGCACATTCCTGACTCCTGGTCCTTCTCAAGTCCCTTTCCCCTGTGCTGTTCTCTGCAGGTCACTTCCCAACCTATACTGGTACTTGGGATTGTTCTTTCCCAGATGCAAGACTCTACAGTTGCCCTTGATAAATTTCATTAAATTTCTCCCTGCCCAGCTCTCCAGCCTGTCTTAAGACTCACTGAGTGGCAGCACAGCCTTCCGGGATGTCAGCCACACCTCTCAGTTTTGTGTCATCAGCAAACTTGCTGACAGTGCACTCAGTTCCCTCATCCAGGTTTGTGATGAATGTATTGGATGGTACTGGTTCCTGAGGGTCTCCACTAGATACATGCCTCCAACCAGACTGTCCCATTGAGCACAACCCTGTGATTTCTTTCACCCAGTTCACAATCCACCTCACTACTCGATCATCCAGTCGTGATTATTTCCTTTGTTTAGCTGTGAGGATGCTGCAGGAGTTGGTGCAAAATGCTTTCCTGAAATCAAGATAAACCACATACACTGCACTACCATCATCTTTCCACATGGTTATGCCCTCCCAAAAGGCCATCAGGTTGGTTAAACAGGGCTTCCTCTTGGTAAAACCATGCTGATTGCTCCTAATGACCCTCTTATCCTTGATAAGCTTAGAGACAGCGCTGAGGGTAAGTTCTCTTCAGTTGTCCTTAGCCTCTCTTGAAAGGCTTAATTCCAAGGAGCCCTTAGCTTTTCCCACCTGCATCCTCTGACAACAGTCTTGCATACATCCCTAGCAGCCAGCCCCTCTTTCTGTGAACTTCAGACTTCTTCCACTTGAGTTTGCCCAGACGTTCCCTCTAAAACCTTGAAGGTCTTCTGGCTACATTTCTTGATTTCCTACCCTTAGGGATGCTCTGATCTTGAGCTTGAAAGGGGTGGTCCTTGCATGTTAACCAGCTCTCCTAGGACCCTTTACCTTCTAGCACCCTGTCTCATGGAACTTCAAGCAATTGCTTGAAAGGGCCAAAGTTGCCCTGCCGAAGTCCAGGGTTGTGATCCTGATTGGTATTGTGTTCCTACCACACAAGATCCTGAATATCACCATCTCATGGTCGCTGCACCCAAGGCTGGTTCAGCCACACCCTCCTGAGTTGAAGATCCAGCAGTGCTCCTGTCCTGCAGCCTTTTGAGGAGTACCTGAGCTGAAAACATCAAAAGCGCATAGTGAGCAAAACAGGTACCAAACAACACTTCCTATTGCTACTGTGACCCCTGCAGCCTAAGAAGCTGCTGACAGGTCCATTAGCAAACAAGATGCAGGCAGTAGTTTCATCAGGTTTCAGAAGCACTTAATTAGGGATTAATTTATAAGCTTCTTTTTGTTACGATTTATTATCCTCTTGATGTTGGAGTAGCCCGGTCTGCCTTTAGTGATGGCTGTAATTTTCCTTGGTAGTCAGATTGTTCCTGCTTTTTGTGCCTATCTGCCTTTGCCCCTAACATGCAGCTTGACACTGGGATCCTGTAAATTTGCCAACACAGCTGTTGGACAGCATTTGAGCTGCCACACCTGTTGCTTGTGCTAGAGCTCTCCCTGTTCTCTCCCCACCCTGTCCTGCCCTTGCTTTTTCTCCTGCTGCATGTTGCAGATGTGAATGGTTGGGGCACTTTTTGCTGCTCTCCCTAGGGCAGAGGTGTCTGCCAAAGCCCATGTTAGCTTGTGAGGAAGCAGAGCTGCTCCAGCCCCCCTCCTGCACCAGGTGGAGTGAGAGGTCCTGCTCCCCCTTTCCCAGGACTGTTGCAGGTTGCAGCCCCTCATTGCCTTATTCTCTGCCTGGGAATATTTATGGAGAGATGGTCTCTGCTTTTGCAGATGAGCAGTGACATAGTCCAGCCATGTCCTCCCCATCTCAGCTCCCATGGTGCAGTATCTTCTGGGGTTTGTGAAGGATATAAACCTCTGCTTTTATCCTCTTATGCTGTCAGGTGTCATATTGCTGCTTCTTTTCCCTTTTGTCTTTAGCAAGATGTAAAACTATGTGTAGCTTCAACCTGCTGTGTATTGGCTCTCTCTGCTCCTCTGTCCCTGAGTAAAATACCAAAGTGCAGCACACAGCAAAGGACCAGGAAGTGTCCAGGGTAGCATTCTGCAAAAATAACCATGCTGATGATAACTGAACTCACTTGTAACCAAACCCTTGTACAAGAACCAACCTGCTGGTGTTTCACAAGGTAATGCTACTGTGCTCAGCAGCCAGATGTGAGCCCAGGTCAGGCCTGTGCTGCAGATGTAAAGGTCTCCTTTGGTGACAGACACTGGTGTCTCAGCAAAGGCATTGAAATAAATGATTGTGGGGCTTACAGAACTGACCACTGCTAACCCTGCATAAGTCACTTTGAGGGGAACATCTGTACCAGCAAAAATCCCTCAAGTAACACACTATCCCAGCTGTGCTCACAGTGCTTCTCCTCATGTTGCCAAAACTGTGGTTAATCCACTGAGGCTCCTGCCTCAGTGTCCCAAATCCCCCAAGATCCAAATGTTTAAAGGCACTTCTGAGCCATTCTGTAGCCCTTATTTGCCTGATCAAACATTGCAAATGTTCTGGGTCATGTTTTATTGACTCCTAATGTCGGATCCCTGTGGCCAATGTGGGTGGAAAAAAACCACCTTGAAATTTAGCTGGAAAGCATGGGAAGCTCCTAGAAACTGTGTTTTGGAATTCTGTGACTTCTTGAGCAACAGTGGTATCTAAAGCAAAGTGCGAAGTGTTTCTGCCTTCTGAGCAGACTCCCTGTGCCTCTAAGGAGTTCGGAAAAGCAGAATCTGAAGGAAAAGGTCATCTCCAGCTCATAGAAGAGGACAAGTGAGGTCTGTCTTGCAAACTGTTGCCTGATTTACTGCTCTTGTTTGGTGCACTGTGACTAATTTCTTTTGTGGAAGCTGGGGTAGGGCCCGGGTTATTCAGAATACACTTGTTTGACAGTGCATGCAGGGTTTCCACTTCCAGAGCCGTGAGCGGGCACTCGCTTGCAGATGTTTGCTTAGCTGAGGTCTGTTCTGTAAACAAGAGCTGCACAAACACAGAGCTGCCCTGGAGACCACATGCCTTGGAATGTTAAAAGGCAGGCTGAGGTGAAGGAAGGTGGAAACACCAGAGCTGGGGTGATAGTGATGGGTTTTGATGTGTTGTCACTGCCGCCACATCGATTTTGCAAAGCTGCTTTTGAAGCTTTTTACACTGAGGCTCCCACACCTGGGGAGTGAGCCCACATGGGGAGGTGTTTCCAAGTGCAAGGTTGGGCTGTAGCAGGAAGATGGAGTCAGGCAACACAGTGCTCAGTGGCATCTGCTTTCCAGCAGACCTTCCCTAAAGCTGGTGTTTCCTCCTCAGCCACCCTTTTGGCAGCTTTCTCCTAAAAGTTTCAGCTCATGTTTTGCCTGGATGCTTTCTGAAAAAGCAGTTGTTGGGAGGAAGCTGATGCTGTCTCAGAAGAAGGGGTGATGGATGGAGCCTTTCTTCTTCCACCAGACGCCTGCTTGCCAAGCACCCTTATGGGTTTTGAGCTGTAATCTCAAAATCTGTGAAAGAAAGCTGGGGAAATAAGTTGATGAAACACAGCTGGGATGACAAATAATCAGAGCCATTTGAGTGCTGTGGGCTCTTCCTGCCTGCTGAGTGGTTCAGCTCCTGCTCACTCAGATCTGTTTGAGGGTCTCTGTGGCTGCCTGACTTTAGGCTGATTCTCTGAAGGCAAGAAACACGTGTTCTGGAAATAAAGACACTTCTAGGGAGCATTTTGCTCAGGAACCCACTGGTCATTCTTGAAAACCCTTAGGCTCAATCTCCATGGCTGGCTCTGGAAGGAGAGTTGCCTGTCTGCAAAACAGTTGCTTGTTTTTTTGGCACAGTCAAGGAATATTTTCCTCTAGTTTTCTGTACCCACAGTGGCTGTGTGCTACTTGGCTGGAGGCTTGCTTGATTGCTGGGGTTTCTGTTACCAGGAAAACACTCTGGACCTGAAGTGATTTTTCCTGGCTAAGGCAGCAGTTTCTAGAAGTGCCATCAATGAAGCAGCCCTTGGGCATCAGCTTTTGATTTGCAGTCTCCTGTGGAAAGCAGAGTGATGCTGCTCAAGGGGTAAGGGTAGAACACAGGAGGGGAAAATGAAAAGGTCAGGGTGGTGAATTGTAAAAATGTGAGAAATGTGGTCTAGAAAAGGGCTGGGGAAGAGATGCTGGTCAGTGGCACCCCAGGGCTCTGATGGGGGAGGAGGAGGGACTGCATGTTGCCCAAACAGTATGAGCCTTGGCTTCTGCAAAGCAGCAGCCTCCAGTACCATGAAGTCTTTCCACCAAGCCCAGGTGCTAAAGGCTTAGCTGCCATGAGGAGAAAATTAAGGATTTACCATGAGCACAGTGGGAAGGAGCTTCATGGCTGGTGATGCCATGGTGTGCTCCTGCAGAAGAACCAGCTGGGGCTGCATCAAGGATCTCCCCATTTCCCTTCTTTGCTGCCGTGTGTTGCAACCAGGTTCAGCAAACTCACTGCTTCTTCCCACCAAAAAGTTAGAGAGCAGGGATCTGCTCCTCAGGGATTGCTTTGCAGTCACTGATGAAGGTGCCAAGGGCTTGTGCTTGCTCGTGGCTTGTGCTGGTGGCTCCTGTGCTGCCAAAGGTACCAGAGAGGCCTTTCCTGCTCAAGTTTCTTCTGGATGTGCCTGAAAACACTGAGGGAGCTACCAGCTAAGGGCATACCAGGAGTCTGGGATGGTGCTGATTTCTTAGCTTGAATCTCTCCCTTTTAGTTAAACCAACTTTTACTGTGCATATTAAAATATTGAAGATTTTAAAGTCTGGGAGGACAACTACAGCAGTGGCTCCACTGGGCTGCAGGTTTGTAGCTGGATGGCTCCTCCCTGCCTAAACAGATGGTATCCATGCTTGGATTTGCTCCATGCTGACCTGCCTCGTGGTCATGCAAGGCAAGGCCATGGCTGTGGGCTGGAGAAGCTGCCATGGGGTAACCACGTCCTTCTGCCTACTTGGAGACCTCAGTGGTGTCAGAGGGTGAGGGATGAGGGTGCTGTGTTGCTGGTGGGCAGCCAGCTCTGTCGGGCCATCAGACCCCATCCTGGAGCCAGGACACTCCACACCAAGAGCAGAGGGAGGGGGCAGGTGGTGATGTTGGGATGGGGAAAAGGTGGGATCTAGGGTATCCCCCTGGGGCGAGGGGTGTCCTGCAGCACAGGGCTGTGCCAGCTCTTGCCATTAGGTATTGTCAGTGGGGATTAGCTTTGCTAAAGGCTCAGCCATGTGGAATAATGGGCAAATGAATCCCAGGCTCCCTCCCATGCCAACCTGGGGCTGTGGAAAGGTAACTTCCTTCTATGGCCAGGATGCCATCCCTCCTATCCCTATCTGCCATCCCCTATCCTCCCAAGGACCTTTCCCCTGTGCCTGTCAAAATAGACCTCCATTCCTCTGCCTTTCACAGACACAGGGCAATGAATAGCCCTGCCTTATACCTACTCTGTCCCTTATATTTCTGTAGGTAGAGGCTGTGAACAATCTAATCTAGTCAAAGGTGTCCCTGCTCACTGCAGAGGAGCTGAACTAGATGACCCCTAAAGGTCCTTCCCAACCCAAACCATTCTGTGATGATGTTTTATGCCTGCACCTTTTCCTTCACTTTTGTGAGGGTGCTTGGGCACCTGGTGGGGGGGGGTACCAGGGTATGTGGGGGTATATGGGTACCAGGGAAACGTGTGCCTTTCCCTGGCACAGCTATTTGGGGGGCTGGTGGCCTGTGCCATCTTGTCACTGGTGGGCAGCAAAGAACTGGGGCTCACAGTCTCCATCCCTGCAGCTCCTGGCCCCTTTCGACCCAGCCAAAAGCAATTCCCTGAGTGAGTAATAATACAGCCAGCTCCTGCCCCGTGACGGTGATGTTTCTCAGCAGGAACTGCAATTTGCTCAGCGCCAGGGATCTGCCACAGCCCACTGGGAAGAGGCACTGAGATACTTTCCCTGCCCTGAAGCACCGACAGTTGGAGCGAGGCGGGATGAGACACGGAGGGTGTGAGCTGAGGAGGGAATGCTGGGGGGAGCACAGGGTCCTGGGCAGGGTTGGGGTGGTACATCATGGCCATGGGTCCCATTGTGCTAAAAACCCCCTGGAATGATCCCCAAAATGGAGGGAGCCTTTTTTGTCACCTGGACTTTGCAGGGTCCCAGCCTGGCTCCATCTGTTGCTCACATTGGCTTTCAGTGGGGTGGGTTTGTGGGGCCCCTTCTCCTGCTGGGCTCATGGATTTTGTCTTATCCCTCAAAAAAAGCAACTTGCTGGCCATCCCACGGTAGGATTGAGGCACTGATGCTGCTGCTGTGCTGGGGTAAAGCAGCGTCAGGGAGCAAGCCTGGCCACTGCCCTGCACAGCTTTGCTCTTTGCCACATGTAGGCAAAAGGCACTATTTGGCTGCCTTTATTTTGTCTCAGCTGGCTTCTGGAAGGCTTGTGGAGATGATGGGGCCAAAGCCATAGGGCAAGTTCCTGGTAGGGCTGGAAGTGGGGATGTGGCTCCAGCTGCTCCTGTTCTCTCTTCTATGGAAGGTCTGAGGCTGCCTCAGGGCTTTGCAGGCTGGGAAGAGTGGAGCTACATCTCACAAGCAGCGTGTTCATGAGCATGGAATACTTCCATACTCCTGCTGCTGTGCCTGTGGAATAACATTCAAAGCTGCCAAGAGAGTTTTCTTCGAAGGGCCACGGGCTTGCTGCCACTCAGGAGCAATCCAAGATAAACTATTAGCCTGTAACACATTTCTGCAAGCCCCTCCTGCACCTCCGGGTGCTGGTGTGCAGCTGTGGGGCAGCTCCATGCTCATGGGACACAGTAAAGCTGCTGTCCTTGCTGTGACAAGGGCAGAAGAGCCCTTCCTAAGAGGAGGGGTTTTCCCTGGGGCTGTCATCCCTGGAAATAGGGGTGGCCTGGCTGCAGTTCTGCACAGTCTGCAGTTTCACACAGACTGAGAGAGATGGGGTTGTTCAGCCTGAAGAGAGGTGTCTGGGGTCACCTTAGAGCAGTACCTGAAGGGGCTACAGGAAAGCTGGAGAGGGACTTTTTGTGAGGTCATAGACCGATAAGGGGTAATGGTTTTAAACTGGAATAGGATAGATTTAGAACAGACATAAGAAAGAAATTCTTCATTGTGAAGAGCAGTGAGACACTGGCCCAGGTTGCCTGGAGGAGTTGTGGCCTCTCCATCCCTGGAAGAGTTCAAGGCCAGGTTGGATGGGATTGGAGCAAATCTGGCTTAGTGGGAGGTGTCCCTGCCCATATCAGGGGGGGCTTGGAACTAGGTGAGCTTGAAGGTCCCTTCCAACCCAAACCATTCTCTGATTCTGAATTTATTTGGTGGTGGGAGAGGAGGAGATAAAACCACTTTAGCAGCCAGCAGCCCTGAATCCACAAGCTGCAGTGTTTTGAGTAAGCAGGATGGGAGAGGGAGTGGCTGGATGCTTCTCTGGGCTTGCAGCTCCTGGTGTAAACACCACCAGTGTGGGGAAAGAATGGTCAGCACAGAGGTGTCCTGGGGGCTGTCAGGCAGTGCTGGACACCACAGCAGGTCATGCTAATGGTGATGGGGTGAGTGGGCTGCCCACCCTGGTCCCAGTTAGATTTTCGTGGCTCTAAGCCAGGTGCCAACCCCATGCACCTCTCCTGCATCTCTGGTGCCAGCTGGGGAGGTCTGAGCTGCCTCCTTGCCACCTCTCTTGGGTCAGTGCAGTGGTGTTTGGGAAGATGGGGGAGTGGGCAGAGGGGTGGGGGCAGGGGCTCTTGGGAGAAGCTGCTGGAATCTCTCTTGGTTCCAATCCCTGCCCTGCCTGTGGCCAAGGCTGAGCAGATATAGGAAGCTGGATGAGCCTCTGCTGGTAACATATTCAAGAAAGGGAAAATGAAACTGAACAAAACAAAACAAACAAAAAAATCCCAAAAAACAAACAAACAAACAAACAAAAAAAAACCCCAAAACCAAGAACCAGTAGAGCAGAGGAGAGCATGAAGTGATGGAAGTGATGAAGTGAGAGAGCAATGCCAGAGAACAGACAGCAAGGTCAGTGAAGAAGGAGAAGGAAAAGTGCCTGAGCAGAGGTTTCTCCACAGCCTGTGGTGAGATGGCAGCTGTGCCCCTGCAGCCCATGGAGGAGCACAGTGGGGCAGTTCCTGAAGGAGCACAGTGGGGTAAATGTTGATTTGCAGCCCCTGAAGTGTCACAGGTGGGCAGATGTGAAGCTGCAGCCTGTGCAGGATAACAGAGAGGGTCAGATGTGGCTCTGCAGCCCTGGAGGAGCCCGTGGCAGAGGAGGTGACTGCTCCTGCAAGCAGCTGTGACTCCTTGGGCAGCCCAGGCTGGAGCAGTTCCTGCACCCCATGGGAGGGATTTATGTCCCAGGGGTTCCTGAAGGACTCTCCCATCAGAGGGACCCCTCGTTGGAGTGGGGGAAGATTGTGCGGAGTCCTTCCCTGAGGAGGAAGGAGCGGCAGAAACAGCTTGTGGGGAACTGACCCTAAACCCCCATGCCCGTCTCTGTGGCAGTGATCCAGGCCTGGGGAGAAGGGAGGGGTGTGTGTGTGTGTGTGAAAGTATTAAGATTTCTCTTTGTGGATTAAATGAAGGTTTTTTTCCTTCCAAGTTTTTTTTTTTCCTACCAAGTTTTTTCCTGTTACTGGGGAATGCAAACCTCTCTGTCCTTGTCTTGATTCACGAGCCTTTGGGTGGATTCTCTCCCCCTTGTTCCATGGTGGAGATGGGGGGTGAGCAAGCAGGGGCCTGGTTGGTACCATCTGGGTCCAAACCATGACACCACCTTGCAGAGATTCAGCTGAAACTTGGGGCTCACCAGCTGCTGGGGCACCTCATCATCCCAGGTTTGGGGTGCAGTAGCTCGCCTCTATCTACTGAACCAACTCCTGAAGCCTTGGAGGGGCTGTGGAGCCATGTGTGGTCCCAGCATCCATCCCTGTCTCCTGGTGCTGCCTTGGTGGTGTTCTGAAGTATTGGCTGTCCCCTGGTGCTGAGGGTGGCACTGAAACCCATACACCCCTCATCTGAAGGACACACTTTGTCTTGATTCTGTTCTGAAACCACAACACTGGTGGCTGGTTTCTGTGTAAAGCAACCTCCTCCTGGCTCGTGCCAGAACTTCCAGCAAACCTTTGTTTGCTAGCATTCAGTTTTTCCTCAGGAATTTTGGCTGGGCTGTGTGAGCTGGCAGGCCTGGCTTGGGCTGGGATTTACAGCTTGAACTGACAGCCCCAAGGCAAACGGGTCTCTGCCTGATCCAGGGCAGACCTTGGCTGTGCCAGAGCATCCCAGCCCTTGGAAAGGAATTGCTCTCCTGGAAAAAAAAATCAATAGCTTCCATTGGGAGCTGCCAGAGACAGCAAAGATGAGTTCCCTACTAGAGTGGCCTTTTGAGGGTCCTGGGAGTAGAAAACTGTTTTGCTTATTCCCTGGGTTTTGAGCAGCTTGGATGAGGAGCACAGAGTGCACAGCCGGAGTGTTGTGGCTGGTGGCAGGGGAGCTGATGCCTCTTTGGGGAGCACCCACACCATGTTATCCAGGAGACATGGATCCAGGCTGTGTGCACTGCCAAAATAACCTGGGAGCAGGGACTGTGATAAACCTTTGGGCTTTGGTTTCACTGCCCCTTTCACTGCCCACTAGGGCAGCCTCAGACTGCACTGCCCTAAAAAAGCTCTGCAAAGACCTGAGAGCAGGCTGTACCCATCCAGCTCATGCCTTGTGTGTCTGCTTGGCTGGTGAAGCAACTGGGAGGGCTGGAGGACAGCATCTACCTTCACACCAACCTTCTGGAGGGGCTGGGTGCTCCAGTCCTGGGGTGGGATCAGAAGGGACAGCTGGGCTGGGCTGGGCTTCTGAGTCCCATGTGTCCCACAGATGCTGTTGTCCTGAATGCTGCTTCTGTACCCTGTCACATCTCATGGGACATGGTAGAAAAGGATGTGAAGGGCAAAGCAGGTGGAAACTTGGCTGCTCCAAGGGTAGATTTGGTTTTAGTCTTTCCAGCAGGGGTGTAGCAGTAGTTCCTGTATTCTTCTGTGATCCAGCTGGGATTTCAGCAGTAACATATCCAAGGAGTGGTCTCCAGCAGGTGGTCAGATGCTGCCCATGCTCTCTGCACACAGATGGGCTCCTGGCTCTGCAGGAAGGTTTGCCCTGACCCCATCAAGTGGACACTTCAAAGTGATACTGCTGAATGTCACATAAGATGTGGCCTGGGGACCTCACATCAGCTGTGCTGTGGTGTTTGCTCCTCTTGGGCTGAACTTTGGCTTGTGCAGTCTTCAAGGGCTGTGTGTCTCCTGTGCTGTGGGAAATGCCCCCTGGCATGAAGTGGCAGTGCCAGGCTGGTTGCTGGGTTCAGTAATGGGGAACATCAACTTTTTCTCCTTGTCTTGGAGAAGAGATGACTCACAGTGGAGCTGTGCTTGCTTTTATGTGCTTGCTGGCTCATGGGGCTTTTATTTTTTTGCCTTGTGAGGTGGAACAGCTCAAGCAAAAAACATGGAGAGGCCACACATCCCTCCTCTCCACCCTCACCCCATCTCTCTTTAGTCTCATCTGTGGGTAATACCCTGCTCCTGGGGCTCAGCTCCCTGAGTCTGAAGTCCCACCTCTGCCCCTGATATGTCCTGACTGGGGAAGTGGCCACCCTGGGAAAGGCAAGACTGTAGACAGAGGCTGGGTGCTGGAGACAGCAGTAGGGTGAAGTATAAAAAATGCAGAGAATCAGGGGATGTGTTGGGCACCACAGTGGGGCCATCCCTAGGGGCTGTGAACACCAACAGGCATTCTCTGGCCAGCAGAGGCTCTGTGGTCACCTTTTTGAGGTGGTGAGCACACTGACAGCTAGCCAAGAACCTAAGTCCTAGCTCTCTTCAGTATGCTTGTATTGGCCAACAAATATGTGCTTTACACTTTCAAGGCCAAGCTTATTTTCTACCCAGGGAAACTTTTTTTATTTAGATCACCCAGGAGCATTGCAAGCAGGCTGAGAACAGCCACAACATCACAGCTTTGCTCTTCTCCTACCCTAAGCTGGGGGACAGTGCTAGGGGCAAGGGAGGCTCTGTGGGTCTGAGAGGAGGTGTCCCAATATGTGTTGGACAAACAGAACCAGCCCCTGGGTGCTGGTAGCTGTCTGCTCTGCCTGTACTACCTCCTAACCACCATCCTACCACCATCCCTCACCAAGCAGAGCTTGAGTGAGGTGTCCCTGCCCAGCACTGCTCTGGGTGGCATGGCCTTTCAACTAAGATCTGATATGGTTCTGAAAGCAAGATCTTCTCCACCAAGCTGGATGAGCCTGGGGTGTGGAGCTATTGGTCTGGACGATGCTAGTTATTGGCTTTGATATTTATGTTCCATCTGCCTTGAAAATCTCTGGATATCAAAGTTTGCTCCACAGGGTTAAGCCACAGTACTGCCAGGAATGGGATGCAGCTGTAGTGTCCTGGCCTGAGCTAAGGAATGTGACCTGCTGCCCATGTTGTTGCTTCATCCTGCTGCTGCCTTGCCTCATTTCTTCTCCTTGAGTGACCCTAGGATGTCCCTTCCTTCAGCAATGCCCTGTGCAGTGAAAGCTATGTGTGAAACCACCTGCTTTGTGGGGCATCCTACCCATCACAGCACTTCCTAGAGGGGGTTCAGATGGCTTCCCATGGCTCAGCTTCCCCAGGGTACAAAAAAGAGGAGGTGAAACCAGATGCAAAGAAAGTTGCTTGGCTTTGAGAGCCCTGACTCCTTAGTGAGGCTGCTTTTCCACCATTGTAGTTGTCATTGCTGGGCACTGAGCCCTTTTGTGATGTGAATCCCAAGACATGTTCCCAAGGTAATGTTTAGGTAAGATGTAGCATGAGATCCACAGCCTGGTCCTGCAGATGGGCTTGCTCTGCTAAGCAGAGCTCATCACAGGGTTTCAGCTCTCCCCTTCCATATGCAAAAATGTGACAAGATACACATGTTCCTTTCCTCACTTTTATCCTGAAATGCTCCCTGACATGCTGGACTAATGAGGAAGACAGATGTGCCATTGTTGATGCTTTTGTTCTCTCTAATTTGAGAATTGCCCATGGCCCTGTCAGAGACCCAGTCTGTGCAGGATGCAGTGTTAGATAGCAGTGCTCACACCCAGGTATGCAGGAGGTGGTTTTGGCCCAGGGAACCTGCCAGCTAGAAGCAGGTTCAGCCCTTGGATGAGGATCTCTATCAGCTGCTGTTTGCACGTTGCAAGGTTCTCCCTGGGATGACTAAGGAGTGTTTGCACACAGCCTGGTGAGCTGATCTTTCTGAAGTTGCTTTATTTATTCCCTGGTTTTATCGCTGATTGCAACATGACAAAGAGCCAGCTCCTACATGCATGGGGGGAGTGCATGGCAACAGGAGTGCCTGGGTGACCTGAGGAAGAGGAGGTGAGTTTGGTACTCATTGTTTGCATATTCTGCCCATGCCTGGTGCCTCTGAGAAGATGCCAGCTTCCCTTGCCTTGTAACACTTCATCACCCTTGACCAAGGAGGCTGCAGGGAGGAAGATAAGGAGGTGGATGGGCAGCAAGTGGTGCCTCAAAGATCTAGCAGCAGATAAGCAGTGGATTAAAAAAGGCAAATGGCTGAAAAAGATGATGAGGAAAAACTGCTTTCTGAGCTGCCTGACAGCCTGTCCCTGGATGCCCTTGGTGCCACACTGATCTTCCCCCCTGTGCTTCGGTAGGAAAGCAGCAAGAGTGGTGGTACTGGGAAAGCCTTCCCTGCCTGCCTAGTGCCATGTCATAACCTCCTTTCCTGGGTTCCATGGTGAATGCTGCTGCTTCTGCTATGATCAAAACCAGACACGAAACCTTTTTGGCAACGAGTGTCTGCCAGGCAATGGATTCCCAATAAAACACAGTTCCTGAGCAGCTGGGGTGGCACTAAATCCAGAGGTCTGTTGGCTGAGTTGGAACAGGCAGCCAAGCTCTTGCCTGGGGCAAATCCCTCAGGGTCCTTCCCTTCACATGGTGTGGTCAATTTCCAACATAGCTTTACAACTTGCCTGACCTTGTGTACAGAGGTCAGAGCCCCCCAGATGTGTTAACATTTATGATAGGTAATAAATACGACGGAAAGATACTTGCAAATGTTTTATTGTGGCAAGTAGTATGCAGTGATATCTGCATAATTAAGCCATGTGGTAACTATCACTGTGAATGTCACTGCTACCTGTCTTCCAATATCACAGAATCAGAATGGTTTGGGTTGGAAGGGACATTAAAAGATGATCTAGTTCCACCCTTCCTGCCATGGGCAGGCACACCTCCTACCAGACCAGATTGCTCCAAATCCCATCCAACCTGGCCTTGAACAATTCCAGGGATGGGGTAGCCACAGCTTCCCTAAGCAACCTGTGCCAGTGTCTTGCCACCCTCACATTAAATTATTCCTTCCTAGTTTCCACCCAAAACTGCTCTCAGCTTGAAACCATTCCCCCCTCATCCTACCACCCCATGCCCTTGTAAAAATGTCCCTCCCGAGGTTTTCTCTAGCCCTTCCAGGTACTGGAAGGTGCTCTAAGGTCTTGCTGGAGCCTTCTCTTCTCTTGGAGGCTGAACATGCTGCAGAACCAGTTTCCTGATCAGACAACCAGAAGGTGAAGCCAGCCCAAGTGTACCATGAGTTAGAATCTCAGGTCCACTCAGGAAATTTTACTTGGAATATAAGATCCTGCAGCCTTCTGCCAGGTGCTGGGCCAGACATTGTTGGGAACCCAGCACCTTGTGCAAGAGCCCTCGTGCTCTTGCATTACACACGTTATCTCCCAGTATGGAAAGCATGGGTTTGCTTTCCATCTAGTGACTCAGCGAACCAACTTTGGCACAGAAAAGCCTTTGTGTACTGAATAACCCCTAGAGAACTCCATGTTTGGAAGAAAAAGAGGAAGGGTGTAAGGAGTAGCTAGGAGCAACCCTCTTGCCTCTGCCCCCTGCTCCCTACACAATTGATACCACAGGGACCACTGAGCTCCAAGTGTATGAATTCCTCCTGCTGTCACCTCCAGGCTTTGGAAAACCCATCCATCTGTGGTACCTCCACTCCTGAGGACTTGTTTGACCTCACCCATGGAGATATGGGCTGCAAAAATGTGTCCTGAGTTACCCACCCCATTCCCAGAATCTGAGGAGGAAAGTTGCCTCCCTTCCCTGCCTGTGCACACCCGTGTGCCCCATTGTGCCTGTGGTAACTTCTTGACTCATTCATTTCTGCAAAAGATATGGTGGGAACTCCCTCCCCTGGTGAGGCTGGTTATGCAGGGAATGGTGCTCTGGCTCCACTTCCACCTCTCACAGTTTTCTCTTTGATTTTATCATGCAGAAGGTTTCTGTTGTTGGGATGTACCAGAGAAGTGTAACACCCCTCCACCTGGTGCCATTAATTTCACCCACCACTCTGTTCCCCATATTGACCACTGGGGTTTCTGTGACTGAAGGAAAATGTTCCAGTGCACAAAATCCCTGATCCTCTTGGTTTCCCTTATGCCTCCCCTCCTGGGAAGAGCTATTAGAAACCACCTCCAAGGTTCAGAAATATCGTATGAGGACTTCTCTGTGCTGCCCTTGGCATTTCCTGCATTGCCACCTCTCTTTTCAGAATATCACCTTCTACTTAACACCCCAGCCCAACAGCAAAACCAAGCCCCAGAGAGGGCATTTCTCCTCTCATTTCACCTTTCAGTCTCTCCATTGGTACAATAAATTTCTCTGCAGGTCTGACACAATGGACCAAGCAGTTCCCAGCAGTTACTTTGCCTCTGGGCTTTTGCATGGTACTTCAAAGCACAGCTGAAACCTCACTGTTTATTTTCAGTGTATCTCCTCTATACATTTATTGCTTTTCCTCTGTAGTGTACACTATTAGCACTAAAAGAAGCAGCCCAACAAATTAATATCAGAGATCCCCAGTGATCCAGCCTGATTAGGCACAGTGGAAACTTTTGCAGATGTTCCTGCCCTGAAATTAGAAATTAGCCTGATTAGAGTAGGCAGCCTGGTAGTGATTGTGGGACTGTTTTCTGTGGGACACATAACCTTCCCTGAAATGTTGGTATCCTGCAGGTGGGCTTGCAGCCCAAAGATAGGGTTTGGCTGGGAGCTCCTCCTTGCAGGACATCTCAGGGATGGAGGTGTGGTTGGTGGGCATGTTGCCCACCTGGATGCCAGCATCCTCCTCTTTCCCTCCTCACTGCTCCTCAGATTAATTTTTATTGATGTGAGCGAGCTGAGTGCTGGCTGTGACCTGGGTTTTATATAAGGTGTTTTGCAACCCACTTTATGTAATCAGAGGTTTCTTGTGTAATTGAATCAGGCACCAGACCTGGCTCCTTTTGCATGGGAGAAGTCTGAGTGGAGGGGCCAGGTGGGTTTGCTCACAGCCTGGGAGGTGGTGGTGTTAGAGGCAGAGGAAAGCAAATCCATGTAGTGGTGAGTTTGATAGCTCTCAGTCCACGACCATCTTCAAAAAGGTCTCTCTGTCCTTCTTAAAAAGGAAAGAAAGCAGGGCTTGGTTTTGTCCTCCTGAAGGCCAGGTCTAAATGGGGTTCAGCTGCCCCCACTACCCACTGGATACCTTTGGTGTCTCAGTGGTGGGCTTGGAGTTAATCCCTCACCATTTCCCTCTTAAGGGGGCTGGGTTGTGCTCAAAGGTGGGTCAGGAATGCGAGGTGAGGATGTGATTCAGGCTGTGAGCTTAGGATATGACCCCTGCGGCATGAGATTAAAATTCTGTTCCTCCTGACAGCTGCAGCCTGAGTGCATAAATCTTGTCTGCTGTTCGTGCTGCCCACTGAGGTGGTTAATCAATCAATGGGGCTTCAAAATGTGCCCCGGGAGTGAAAGCATCCACACCCAGGCTGCGAGGGAACAGCTAATGGGCTGGAAATTGGTGATGCAGGTGCCAAATGGAAGAAAAATAACTATGGGGCCCTTCCTCAAAAGGGGCTCTGGCTTAGCAGCACTGCTAGGACCTTGCATGGCCAGCACATGAATTGTCCTGAGGGGTGGTCAAAGGGAGTCCTGCAGCGTCTCAGAGCCTCCCTGGTACTCTCATTAGTACTCTCCAGGGCTCCTCCCCTTCTATTAAAGGAGAAATTGTGTCCTTCTGGCTGAGGTTCCTAGGGATGTGCTGCAAGTCTGGCTGTGGCATAGCATGGCATGGCATGGCTTTCAGAGCTTGGTGAGGTGGGACTGCCCCATCCATTTCACTGAACACCAGGGCCCTTCCAATTCCCTTTCATGCTGCAGAAGCTGTGCATGTGGCATAACTCAGGATTTTGTATTCTTTTGTGTTCTTTTAAATTTGCAGTATTTCACAATGCAGGAGAACCTGACACCAGGCTTTGTGTGAGCAAAGAGGCTGATGGGATTTTTGGGTGTGTGAACAATGTCCTGTGTGGAAAACTACAGGAGAGAAAGCTGTAGGGCTTTGGGTGCTAAAGCACTTGCTCCTCCATCAGTTCAGGTCTAATTAGTCAGGAAGATTCTAGTGATTAGGAGATGCTGATACAAAGCAAAGAAGATACACAGAGTATTTGATGGACCTTTTTTTCTTCATTCATCTGTGACCTGAAATACCTGAGAAGCTTGAATCCAGTTAAAATATTCTTCAGCATGAGGAGAAAAAAAAGAGGGAAGTTTAACAAGATGAGCTTTAACAGATCTTTCATGGCTTGTTCTCACTACCTCTGCAGGAAGTGGACAGCCCTACTCTCACCAGTGAGACAGGTTACAGGTTACAGGACACCTTACATGAGACATCCCACACAATTCCTATGGTCCATAGGGCATTTCAGAGTAAAGGTGTTCAGTCAAAAGCCTCCAGACTTAATTCTCCTAATACAGATAGAAAATCTCCTGAGACTTCCCCTTTATCCATCCTCCTGTTGTTTTGCTGCTATTTTGCCAGAAGCTCAGCTTTTGCTGAAGCATGTATGAAAAGCCAGGGTGGCTCCTGGGTTTCCTGGTCACTGTTCTCAGGTAATGGCATCCTGTGATTTATCCACCTCACAAACCAAGCAGCCAAGGTATGGAGCCCCAGACAGATGTTGAGGCTGGGAGCTCTCAGGGTTGCAACGCTCCACAGGTGAAATGTTAAGTGAAAACAGGTGTTGCATCAAGATGAGATTTTTTTGCAGTGAAGCAGGTTGTGCTGCATGACAGCTCTGGCATTAGGAAAGACCCCTTTCTTCTTTTGCTTCTGGGAATCCTGGACTGAACTTCCTTGTTCCTTGGAGATAACCAGAGCTGTGTGGTGCCAGCACTGCCATCACATTCTTGTTTGCACAAGTTGTTATGAGACATGTACTGTTTGAGCAGGATCTTCCAGAATGCCAGCAAGTAACCAAGAGCTGTTGGGAGAATCTCCCACTCAGAAACAGAGATTTAATTATAAACAAATGATGAGACTCATTGCAGATGGAACAGAGACACATTGGAGAGATGGAACTGACAACACATTGTCAATATGTTCTCTACTGTGGTGGTCAGATGTCTCTGCGGAAAGGCTGAACTAAACAAAGTTTTAAATTATTTTATTTTATTTTATTTTCCCATGCAGTTGTCATTATAGAGTTCTACCTGCCAGCATTAGAGACCCCTGTAAGATCAGCATGCCCAGCCCTGTCAGCTCTTTGCTCACCATTTCTGTTAGCTCTGACTAGACAGAAAGTATGCAATTTGAGGAGGATGGCAGAGGTTTCGGTAAGGATGGAGGAATAATCCTTTGTACAAACAGGGGAGAGGCAGACAAAGAGTTGGGTAGACTGCAGCTGTATAGAAAAGGTTTTGCAGGTGGTTACGGTAATTGTCAGCTGACCATCAGTCAACAGTGTCATGGTATTGCAAAAAAGAAAGGAAAAGTTAAACATCCCTGGGATGTATAAACAGCAGCATTGTTTGCAGGACACGTGAAATAGCTCCAACCATCTGCTAGTGCAGAACATGCCCACTCAGGAGTAATGTGACCAGCTCTGGGCACTGCCCTTCAGGAAAGGTGCATACCTGTGGGACAGGGTCCAGAGGAATGCCGTAGATGTGTTTAGAGGAAACGTGACACATGGAGAAGGATTGATGAGGCTGAGCTTGTTTAGTCTAGAGCAGTGATCTTTCAAACCATGGTCTGTTGCCTGCTGGCCTATTTTTAAAGGGTTTGGAAGAGGTGAGAAAAGGAAGTCTCCATACGCTTTGGACCTGCGTACAGATATAATCTGTAAAGAGGTCTGCACTTGAAGGGGAACTTACATAGGGTCCAACACTGAAGTGAGAGACAGCAAGCAACTGCTGTTGCACAGAGAATACTGAAAGAAGTCCAGTGGCAATTTTAAAATGCATTTAAAAATACTGCTGAAGGATAAAGCCACTGGAGGAGCAGAAGGTTAGGGGAGTGCCTTGTAGCAGTGGTGATGGAGGGAGCAAAATCTTAAGGATGGCAGGATCACTAAGTGCCAAAATGTGTTGTCTGTGCACGCTGGAAAGTCCTGGCAGGGAATGTCAATGAACAGGATAGATATACATCTCTCTGTAATCACAAGAATAAGGCTGACCCCTTCTTGGTTCTCTCCAGATCACTTTGCATCCCAGTTCTCTATGATTGTGTAACTAAGCAGTACTAATTTATGGTCACTGTTATTTAATATACTCATAAACACAGTTGAGAAGGGAATGAGCAATGAACCAGTTGTCATCTAACTGCTCACTTCCTTTTCTGGATTAGTAAAAGTGTCTTAAGCAACACTAATCCACTAATCCAGCCCCAGGTATCGACGAATTGCTAGGGAGACCTCCCCAAGTCTGTTTTTCTATCATTATGCATCACAAAACTGGCATGTTTATTCTGGCTTCAGATGGTCTTTTTACAGCATCTGATTTGATTCTAACTTTTCACAGAGCTGACAAAAAAAAATTCTTCCTACATATCATCCACCTCTCCCCTAATTGGCACTGTCTTGAATTTTACCTGGTAGCAGCAAGACAAAAAAATAACCCCAGCATGGACAGGCAGAAACTTTGGCTGTGATGCTACAACAGTTGTTTGGCAAGTATATGGTTATTTTAAAAACACTTGCTGTGTCTTGAAGAAAGCAAAAGCTGCAATTATTTACTGTGATACCTCTATTTGCCAGTCAGGAGAGATGTCTGGAAGTCAAAGACTTGTTGGACAGGCAGGTTTTTTGGAAGCAGTGCTTCTTGTAGAGGCCCTCACGAAGAGGTGGAAGAAAGAGTAGAAGAGGTGATGGACTTGAAGGTGGTTTGAGGACAGGGTATTTAATGAGGATGAGCCAGGAGAGGTGCAACACTTGCACTCTTCATGGGCAGATTCATGACTTCTGTAGTGCAGAACAAAGGCAGGGGCTTTATTTTCATTTGCTACTTGCTTCTATTCCAGCTACATTCATGACAGTTCATTTGCAGTTTTAAAAGGTTCTGGACTCTCAAATCCTTGACTTATGTGTCTAAAAGAATTTGGTAAGTCAAGGAGCAGTTTGGAAGCAGAGCAGTCCCCATGTCTCTGGAATGTGATCTCTCATTGCCCCACATTAGCTGCACATCACAGATGAATGTGGACACCATGTGGAGCACATCCTGTGCTGCTTGACTTTACTTCACAGACTCTCTTTAAATCTTCTTTCATGAAGAGAGGGTTTCTACTCCAGAGGGCTTTCTGGATTTCTTTGCCCAGGACTCATGGGGCAACATAATCAAGGGCAAAGTTAGAGTGATTTATTGTTACAATAAGCAGAAAGCAAACAGTGCTTCATGCGAGCTGCAACCCCTTTGCAAAAGACCTTGCAGGGATTACAGACCTAAACGGGCTATCTTTTTGCCCAAATAAGCAGAAAAACTTCTGCAAGTATCATCAGTAGGTTAGGGGCCTCACTAGGCTGCAGTACCATTTCCTTGTTGGACGATCCTTACAGGCATGTCGAGAATAAACTCTTGGATTGAATGGACAAGTACAAGTGCTACAAATAAATCCTATGAAATCAAAGAAATCCTCTAAGCCTGTTATTCAGAAGTCATCTAAAGACTTGTCTTGAGATAGTAAATCTCAGTAACTAGTTAAAGCGCAATCAAATCCTACTGGTTTTCTTTCCCATTGAATTTTTGTTTGTGTTTCATCTCCATGAAAATATGTCCTAATCATGAGATTAACTGAATTAACCAGAATGTTTGAAAACCCCATTAACATCTATAAAAGCGACGGTCTGATCTGTGGGCAGTGTTTTAAATGCTTTGCCCCACCCAGAGCACAGAAGTCTCTGATATGTCATTTTGCTGAAATTTTGCTGAGCCTGACAATCGTGCTAACCTCTTTTATTTCTGTTGTTTCTCTTGCCAAGGTTGTTTGCAGAGAGGGTGTGATGAGTGCTAAGGGATAAGGATAGAGGACACATCTACATGTTCAGTTCAGAGATTTTTTTATTATCACTTCTTTGCAAAAACGCAAAGAAAAAAAAAAAACCCAAACAATTGCTTTTTATTTGCCTGGATTTGAAGCAAGCTGTTGTGCTGCTGTCATGTCCTTGCAATCAATCAGTGTCCTCCTGGTGTTGAAATTCTCACCAAATTGCTCTGGTTGACTTTTTCATTCTTACAGAAACCATTTTTGTATCTCTCATTTCATCAGCAAAAAAAATATATCTGAATGGGTTTCTATTTGGTGAGATGCGATTCTAGATTTTTTTTAGTCTTACAGGAGTGGGAGTCTTGCAGGTAGATTGGATAAACTTTAATATTTGTATAATAGTTCTCCTGCATGCAAGTTTTCAAACTACATTAATTCTTGAAGAAAGGCTTGGCCCTTAATTTCCTTTTAAAAAATCACACCATCTTTTCTTCCTAACACACTTCAGATCTTTCTGAATGATAAGGGGGATGCCTATGTGCTGCCAGACAAATAATTTCCAAATTCTTATAAACACTGCATTCTGGCGGTGCTAACATCAAGCTAGCAATTGCCTTCCTTAAGTAGTTTGCCATATGCAATGTAAATCTCCCAGATTTACATAAAAAAACAATGAAGGAGTAATTACATGAAGATTTGTATGCAGGGAAAAAAAATCCACACTAAACTTCTTCGAAGAGTTTTGTCATCACAGTCAGTTAACGAATAACCAAAGCTAGTTAGTGTTGAATCAGAAAGATGGCTAAAGCCTGGAGAAACTTTTCCATCTGAGATATTTAGGGGATGAAAAGTGACTCTGGAAGAATATACTTTTTGTATAAAATCTGCAGTGCCTTTTGCTCATACTTAAACAAGTGCCTTTCTCAAAGCAAGTCACGTCTTTCTCAAGCAGAACGTGGGCTTGTGTTTTCCTGAGAGAGCTAATGGCTCTTATTGCTCTAATAACACCCTCCTACATCTTTGCTTCCAGCCATCAAGCCATATAATAGTTCTTGCACAATAATAGCTCATTGAAAAACATAAATATCTTACAAAGCTTGCTTTCCTCCTGTAGATGTTGTGTCTATGCTAAATCCAATGTCTCGTGTCTATAGGACTTACCTTCCTATCAGAAGACATAAATTGTTCCATTGCCTTTTGGACCCCAAAGTCCCTGGTTTTATAACCTGCTGTGTAGAGCAGGTTTATGACTTGCATGTAAAGGTTATTTTCTGGCTTATGATTGACTTCAGGTGAATGTCTTGATGTGCTCCTTTGCATCTAAATTGCTACACACAGCACCACGTCTCAGATGGGATGGGGCAATTAACAGAGCTTCCCAAAGCACATCTTAAGGCACCTATATGGTTGTCTGGGTTCCTTGTCCAAACTAGTAAAAAGCATTCCTCATGGTTTCCTATATACCCCACCACTATGAAAGAACTGTCTTGTGGTTTTTTCCATCTCCCAGCAGTGACTCAGTTTGCACACACCTCTAAGCTGGGGCAAAGACAGTTCTCAAAAGATTCTGCAAAGGCAGATTTTAGCAGTGGAGACCCAGGGAGAGCTGGGTCCTGGTGGATGCAGTTCTGCAGAGGTAGGAGGTCTTGAGGAACCTCACTGATCTACACATGGTCAGATGGAGCTGGAGATGAAGGCCTGGGAAGCACAAGCAGTAGAGAACTGTCCCCCTCTGAGCTGGGAGAGATTTTCATTAAGCAGCCTGATGGGGACATTTGTGTGTGTACTAAGTCCTGCCCCTGCATGGAGTGGGGAGATGTATATTGGACTGAGGATGGAGAACAGGAAAAATTTTGAAGGTGGGCCTCTGTAGCTTGAGAAATTGAGAGAAATTCCAGCAGCCATGCTAGCTGGGTGAGTAGGGATGATTTTTATCTTCTAGGTTAATCAAAACCATCTACTTTCAGGTAACCTGAGGAAGAAAGGTCTAAACTCAGGAGCAGGGATCTGTGGAGCTGATGGTGATGGATTTTTCACCTGCTCTGCAAACTGTGCAGTAGCTGGGAATAGGTGGTAGCTGCTTTTATCTCATAAGCAGGGGTACAGCAAACCATGTAGCTTTGTGCTGAGTGACCTGTTGTGGCTGAGGGGGATTTTCTGAAAGGTGGACCCATCCCAAAGGACTCTGCTCCAGCAATAAAGGGGCATGGAGGAGCAGCCTGAGTGAAGGCTGTGTAAAAGGAATGGGGAAATGGCTCAAGTTTGGGGCAGACAATACTGGGCTTGTTCCTGAATGTTGTTATGAACCTATTCCTTCAGTGCATTCCCATATTTTGGGTAGGTCTTCTTCCCTCAGACTATTGCAGCAACAACCTGATGTGATTGGTGAGCATCCCTAGCTTGGAAAAATGTCCTTCATCTCCACGAAGATGGGAATTTGACTTGGTGGTCTTGCCTTATCCTGCTCAAGGCCAACTGCAGGGACATCCCCTGTGTGGGGAACAGCATTAAAAAAAAAACCCACAATAAATCACTGTGAAAATAAAATCCGACTTCCCTTTCTGCCATCTGCTGATGAATAATACTCTTGCATCATGAGCTGGTGCAGTCCCTTTGACACGGGTTGACTGAGGACAAGGTGAAGCAGTGTTGTGCTGGGGTAGGTGAATGGATGCAGGCTTGGCTCTGGGTGTCTGCTGTCTCAGGCCAGCTGGGTCTGGCAGAAAAACTGGGGGTGGCAAGGGGAACAGGGGCCTTGTGGAGAGTTTGAGCAGAGGGGTGCTGCTTCCATCCTTCTTTGCACCTGCATTGTGTCACTCAGGGCACTGGTCATGGAAATGGACTGATGGGGTGCCAATGACACCCTTCTTCTCTTTATCCTTCTTGCCTTCCTCTTGTGGGCTTTTCATCAGCACCTGCAAGACACCCTCTACTGAACATGTGCAGCTTTGTGATTCCCAGCCAGGACCTTGCACTCTTGGGTTTATTCTGGCCAAGCACTGCAGGAAAGATTAATGCTATGAATAGACATTTGCTGGTGGAAACTCTGAAGTCCAGCTCTTTGTGGGCAAGGCTGATGTCCCTCCCATTCAAAGCCCCTGCATACTCAGTACTGCTTCCCCCTAAACTCAGCAGCAACTTGCAAAGCCCTCATTGAACACATCTACTCTGGCATGAAACCCTGGGGTGGGCTTGTGAAAGGAGGTCAGTGACACCAGCACATGTTGGAGCTGGGAGACCACAAATACAAGCACCAGCACCCTAATGTTGCCTTCAGGGCCCTCATTCTCCCCAACTCTTGTGCCCTAGCTTTGCCTGTGTGTCCTTGCCATGTGGAATCCTAGTGGTCTTCATGCTGGACTTCTGGCAGTGTGCCCCAGGCAGTTTGCAACTCTGACCAAACTTCTCAGTTTGAAACCTCCCACCCTTCTTGCTGATCTGTCCTGACTCCCTCTGCCTTGTTCCAGAGGCACAGTCCCTGCAGCTGGACACTGGGTTCCAGCTCTGTCAGCAGTGGAGAATGCAAAATAATTACTACCCCTGTCACAGTTGTGGCTGTCCTGTCCTTGCCACCTAAACAGTGGACATCCTTTATTCTCTGGGCATTACAGCCTTTGAGCTGGGTTTATTAAAGCAATTTATAATCTATGCAAGCCTGTCTGCCAAGGCCCTTCCAGACTCACTTGTAAGCCTTCTCTTTTTCTGCCTGGGAATCAGTAAAAACACAACCTAAAAGCATGCCCGAGGCTGGCCTCTCTGAGCATCCTTTTGAGATGTTCCTGGATTTGAGAGTACACTTTAAACAACGAAGTTTCCGAGCACAGAACATTTTTTTTTAACCAGAATTTGCAGCTGCTCTTTTTTCTTTTTGTATTAGGATTTCATGCAGGATAGTGCCAAGAGTGGTGTCTCACCTCCAGATTGTTTCCAGACCATGAAGTAATCTGCCAGGAAACAGGTCTGGGTCGATGTGATTTCTTCTCAAGCCCATCTTGGTTGCTCCTATCACCTCATTACATTCTCAGCACTTACAAACCAAACAGTTAATAAGGCAGATGGGGAACTTTCCGGGTACAGAAGGTGGTTTGACCAAGCTGGGGGTTCCCAGAGTCCTTCTGGGCCTGCTTTTTAAAGATAGATATTGTGTTTACCTTGCACCAGTCCTATGAGATCACCAAAAGATCTCAGAGATAATTACTAATGGATCTGAAATGTCTTGAGCTGCTTCCTTAAGTACCCATCATCTATTAGACTCTGCCCACTAGCCTTCAACCTTTTTTTCCTATTCTGGACTCTTCTCCCACCCCTTATAAGCAACTTTCTGTTGTTTGCAGCTTGCAGCTTTGTTGTCCCCAACCTTTGTCTACATCTAAAGCCTGGCACAGGACTGACTTTCAATCCGTCACTTGCTATTTGTTTTCTCTTCCTCTATATAGCATCACTACAGTTCTTCTTCTTCCACTTAATTTCCAATGCAATTTAAGATCTTTTTCTACAGAGACCTCTATGTACCTCAGTAGCTTCCAGTCTTTTGCAGGTTCTTCAGCTTGTCTGAGTTTATTCTTGCCTACATGGGCCTTTTCAACATCCTCATGGTTACTCATATGACAGCGTATCCATACGTTGTACAATTCCTGTCTGATTCCCAGGTTACCAGCTGGTGTCTGATCCTGCCACTGTCATCTCTCACTGTATTTCCTCTCTCCCTTGCCCATCAGTTTGCCTTAATTAAGTGCATGTTTGTGTGACTGCAAGAGAATTAAGTCAACTCATCATAAGAAATTATTACCTGTCATCTCAATTATTACCAGATGATCCACAGTAACTGACTCTCTCCTTCTGTTTGAGCCTGTCCTGGTTGTGAAATTAAACAGGTTAGTTTAAACACCTTCATGGCTGGGTTAAGCAAACCCTTTCTATCACGTTTGCAATGGGATAGTCTTTTCTGCATAATCAGTTATCACATCAGTTTATTGGCAGTAATGCCTTCCGATGCACTAACTGATCTCTGTAATGAGTAAACACATACATGAAGCCTTTTGTCAGCACACAGGCTCTTTTGCACTTGTGTTATGGATTTAGGTTTTTTTTTTTTCCCTATGGTCAGGTCCCCAAATTTTCTGACTAATTCTTTTTTGAGACCCATTATCCATTATTTGAGAGGGGATTCCTTCTCTGGAGGCCACTGTCCGTATTCTGCTACTGCCATTCAAAGTCCAATAGTGCAAGTGCCAAGGGAAGGCTGGTGGAGGACAGTTCAGTTTGAACTGAGGAATGTGTGAAGGCAAACAAAGTCCACATTGTTTTCTCTTCTGTGGCCTCCTTCAACCTGCCAAGCACATGGAACAATTTCTACCTGACACCCTGAGGGCATCTGTCAGTCCTGTCCCTTCTGTCACAAAGACATCTTCCAGTGTGAAATTGTTAGTCAGATCCAGCATAAATCTTGTGGAGGGAGTTGTTGGATCTGATTGACAGTGGGAGATGAGGATTTAAGTGGCCTCACCTTCACAAAGCCACTTGTGTTTCCTTTATTCTCCTTCCTCATCTCACAACTTTCGCTGTGGCAGAAGATCCAGATAGAGCAGAGATACACAACATGACTAGTTCAGGTATTTCCATGATCCCAACTTATCCAAGGGATAAGGACAATTTGCAGATGTCATTTGATAAAATGTGGTTAGGTCTGGTCTGACTTTATAAGCAGATCTGCACTGGGGGACACAAACAGAAAGTAGGTTCACTATTAGGACTGAATCTGGAACAGTGATGAGATCCTGTTTCTAGTGGGGTCCCCTAGCAAGGGTGATTGGGGGGTTTAACTTCCCTGCAACGAGGAGACATCAGCAGTGTGGCAGTCACAGAGAATGGAAAGGAAGCATGATGCAGCAGAGGGTGTAGAAGTAGTGAGTGTGGGAGCCAGGAGAAATAAGACCATAGATGCAGATGGGGTGGGGTTGCTCAGATGGAAATCTACCTCCTCCTAGCTGAAGAAGCCTGAACAGGAAGATGCCATGAGTCACAATTTATTTTTTTTTTTTTTGCTTCTTGTTGGACAGTAAAAGACAGATGGGATGCCTGCAATTTACTTTTTGACTCTGCATTAATTGGGGGACAAGGCAAGTTCCCTCTTTAATGGTCCCTGCCATAATCTCAAATTCCACACCCTGGATTTTATGGCTACCAGTATGACTCCTCTTAGGACCTGCAGGCAGGAGACATAGAAGAGAATCAGGCTCCAGGCCTAGAGGAGGGCACAGCACCTACCTTTTGATCTATTTATTCCCATTTAGTACATTTTAGTCCTATTTATACTGAAACCATAAAATCTGTTGGTTTAGGATTTATGATTGAGCTAGTGTTATAACGTGGACATGACCCATATTAATTAATGGCTGCAAAACAGATCTGGAAGGAGGCTGTAAGAATAAATTCTGCTTGTTAAGACTTAGAGTTTAAGTTAAAACTGGTAAAAGCACTCAACATGAAGGCAAGCACCTACTTTTTTTTGAAGAATGCAACCAAATAAATGTGAGTTGCTTTTGGCAGCTGGGGAGCAGAGATGGTTGGCAAAGCTTAAGCAGTTGGTTCTTTGAGATGTTTTGGAAATATGTGGTTCCAGGAGCTTAACAAATGGGGAAAAAAAGGACTGTAGCTGTGTAAAATAATACCCCTGGAAAATCAGTCCGGTATTTAAATTGTTTGTTCTCTCTGAGCAGCTGAGCTCATCCCAAATGCACAATGAGGTACTGACAGTATAGGAGACACAGCAGAACCTCAAGGAGATGATAGTAATAAGGAAAAATATTGCAAAGTTGCAACCAAAAGCACCCAGTGTTCCTGAAAACACTACAGCCACCAGCAGAACATGTTGCTGAGCTTCTGTGATCAGGCTGCACAGACTGGCTCCAGGAGTCACTAGGAAGCAATTTATGAAGAGGAGTATGGGCACAACTGACTCCAAAGTCATCATTGTGGTGGCTCAGGCTCAGGTGTCAGACAAAAGGTGTTTGAGTGCCTGACTCTCTGGATAGCTTTGGGCAAATACTCAGACTTGTCTGAACTTTTGTCTGCAGTATAAGAAGACTGCCCCATCAGACTGGAGCCTTCCAGACTGATCATATCTAAGAGACATCCTGAAGCTTAAGTGTATTTCCTTAGGGTAGACCTCTTTGTCAGAGGTGGGGATAGAATCAAGATCTAGATCCTGACACCAGTTTGGAGGGAGAAGTCATTATGTCACTGTGTCTCAGAGAACAGCAGTAATATTCTGAGGGGAGCTGCTTGTTTGCCTTATGTTTCTCCTGGTAAGTTAGGCAGAAGTCACAAAGGAGGGAAAGGAAGAAGTGTTTGATAGGATCATAGAATTTTTTTTTGTCTGGAAAAGACCTTTAAGATCATCAGCTTCAACCATTAAACTAGCACTGCCAAGTCCACCACTAAACCATGTCCCTAAAAGTACCATATCTACAAATCTTTTCAATGATGGTTGCTTTGACATTGGTTTTTTATCATGCTGAATGGTGAGTGTAATACAGGATTGCTGGAGGGAGAGCTCATCATGATTTCCAGCCTGCAACATATGGGCTCTAGGGACTCCTCTGGATTTGTTCTATGGTGTGTGGAAGACATTATGTCACTGCACTTTTTAGATTAGGATGGATTGGTTTTGGGATCTGGATAGAGGAGGGGAAAGCAGTTTCAGGACTCCATGGGCCTCTGGCCATAAGCCAAGCTGGGCCCTGCTGATATTTCTCCATGTGAAGAGAGCTATTGGCTGTTGCTATTGACTTGTGCACATTCCTGCTCTGCATCTGGTTCATGGCACATCAGCTGCCTCATCTTTCACCTGACTGAGTAGCATCAACTTGCATAACTCCCTCGTACAGCCACCCATATTAACCAAAGACCCCTGAAAGCAAATGGGCTTGGAACTGTGGATCCTGTTGTTGTAGGTCAGAGCAATTTCTTTTCTCCTGAGGATCTATCTCGGGAGTTTTATCCAGCTTCCCTGGGTGTACATTCCTAGGTGTGTGAGTAGGAGAGCTGCTTAGGCTGCCAACAGGATGTGCATCTGCTCTGAACTGACCTGCAGAGAAAGTCTCCATGGCTCAGAGGCACCCTGTGCTCTCCAAGTAGCCAAGCAGGAGCCACAGGCATAAGCTTTTAAGTTGTTCTTTCAAGCCCTCACAGTAATTTCTAGACTGCAATTTGAGGTGTTTCAGGATGCTAAAATGCCTAAGGGATTTTTTAGGTCCTCTGAGATCAGATGGTATGTTGGAGGAACTTGTAAATACCTGAAAAACATTTGTGTTGTAAAGCTTTTCATCATCATTATCCACAGCATGGACTTCCCAAACCCAATCTTTACGTTCCTCTACAAATCCCCCAAACTCCTGTATTCCCCCATGTTTTCTCCTCCTTCCTTCCCTGGTGCTCCTTGTGAAATGCAACTGTTCCTGGTCCAGCAACGTGAGCTCTTCACTGCAACTTCGAGGGCTCAAGCTCCATTGCTCCCGATGCCCCTCACATCTCCTAAATCTGTCTACCAGAGCTTGCCTGGAATTGTCTGATTTCCAGTAGAGTCAATCTCTTTTGCTTCATCAGCATAGTCATCCCTAAACATCTGTTAATCAGAGGATTTCACCAACGTTGTCCTTGTTTGTGGAGTACCCACTGTGCTACAGTCCTCTGACATCTGGTTCAAAGTCCAACTCAAAACTGATTTCTATCATCCTGAAAGAATATGGCAAAATATGACTAAGTGTTTTTTTGTCAGTTTCACCTCCATCTGTTTGCCAAGTTCTCCATTCCTGGATGTTGATCTGCCTGCCTCTTTCCTGCCTTTTATGTGTGGTTCTTTTTTGTTTTCCTTCGACAATGAGGTTTTCGACAATGAGGTTTTCAAACACACAGTGAGGATAGCCTGTGATTACAACAATCTTGGTAATTTCATGGTAATTTATTAGAGCCTTGACTATTGCAGTTCTCTGTTGCACATCATCTTTCTCACGGACATGATTTTCATACATGTGAATCACTGTTAGACATCCGTTTTCTCAACTAGATCTTTGGCAAGATGGGATTTTGCTCATCACATTGGACTTCCAGTTTGCATGACTTGGGCATGGGGAATGGCCTAGTTTGTCCTTGGCTCTGCTGTGTTAGGTGCCTGTGCACATGCACACTCACACACACACGTGTGTCATTGTACAGGACTGACTGGACTCTACACCTCTATCAGCCGTCACCCTATTTCTGAGTCATGGCTGAGGCAGATAAGCAGCTGGTTTTGCTATTGACTCAGTGATAATAAGTAAACAGTAATTAATATTTTGCAATCTTATAGCCCTTTGAATTGGATGATCTGAAAACAGTTAATTAGCATTAATTAGTCATCATTGCATGGCCTATATGTGCTAGATAAGGTTTTATTGTGCAGAAGGGGAAACTGATGCAGAAAGGAATAGCAGGATCAGACAGGCTGAGTTCCTATCAGAAGGGTTTGTGTTGGTGCTTCTCAAAAGCTGCTGCAGCTCCATTTTGAAGACACCAAAGACAAAGTTGGGGCTAAAACCTTGAAGACAAAACATTGCCTTAATACCTTCATTGTTCAGGACAGAGCTCCATAGGGCTAACTGAGACCTTGATTCTTCCAGGTTGTGCCTGTCCACTGCCTTGGCTCACAAAGACTCTGGAGCAACAGGTGAGACAGGCATTCAGCAGAGTCCAAACAGTGTGGTGGTCTAGACCTTGGCTGGAGCTGGCACGATATCTTGGAGACAGTTTTTCAATTGCCCAGAGATAACATTTGCCAAACACCCAAGTGCTTAGTGCACAATGGCTAGCTGAAGGACCAGATACAGATCAAAGTGTTTGGGCAAAGTAAGAGGTGTCTAGACATGGCGTGGGATTTACAAACTCACACCAGTGTCTCACATCTGTGGCTTGATTCAGTTGCATAAATGTAGATCTCTCTGTAGGGCTCTTTGAGCTGATCTGGTTGTCCTTCCTGACCTCTGTCTGCTGTTTGGGAGGACAAGGTTCTCCTGAAGGTCCCATGTCAGATCTGCGAGTTGGTTTCAGTACCTCAGAGCACCTAATTTTGGACACCTAGATTGCGCCCCACTCGTCCAACTTAGTGGCCCACGATATCAGTGTATGTCCAGTATGTGTTTCATAACATCCAAGTCTGTTTCTCTAGGTGCATAGCCCTGTCTTAGATGCTGAATAAGGTGACGTGAGCACGCTCTGTGAAGTCTCTGAAGTTCTCTGAGTGAGAAGTCTAAGCACTTTGTTGGGCCCAGTTCTTATATTTACCTAACACTTACTTATCTTACCTTACACCTCTTATCTGTATCTGCCTGATGATGCTACACCTGTGCACCAGTAAAAGGGTCACTGCAGGATCTATTGTTTTTCTCAGAGCTCTCAGTCCCCCATTGCCATCCTTAAGGTTCATTGCATACAGGGTTTCTCCTCCAGTATCCTTCTTACTCCTGTGTTGGCTTTATTGAAATGAAAATCTTCAGGATTTAACACCAACAAGCCAGATATTGGTCACCCAAGATTGTCAGTCATTGTCCTGTTTCCTTTTTATACCAAATGGGTGGACTTCATTACTTGCTTGTGTCTATGTCTTTCTCGCCCAGTTAGAGGAGGTCTACATGAGAATTATGAGAGAAGAACAGGCATGATATCCATGATTAGCCCCCTCCTTAGCCCCCAAACTTCAAGAGGGTTGAATAACAGCTCTTTATCTTAATGGTCTCACTCTCAGTGTACAATGCTGGGCATCAACATGAGTTGGGTCTGAATGTACAGAAGTGGGTGTTCTGGGGAGCATCAGGTGGGGGACCTACAAGATTTTATTCTGTGCTTAGGTGAAGAGGGGGTAATGCCTTTCTCTCATGCTCCCATTCCAAAGAGTGAAGGGACCTGAATGAGTTGCTCCAGCTGGAGGGTAGTGACTGACCTGGAAAAGCCAGGTGCTTTGGATCAAGGTTGAACTGCTTGAAGATAAGAGAGAAGAGGCAAGAGGAAAAGAGAAGATGTAAGAGCTGTTCAGCAGTTGAGCACTGCTCACTGTGCACCACAAAGGAGGGAGACATGGTGGAGACTGTGTCTTCATGTGTAAACTCAAGACACATGTGTAAACTCAAGACTTTTTTTTTAAACCAAAGCTGTGTGTGAGAGCTTCAGGAACACCCTTCTTAATAGAGGGTTGGACTTTAAAACCTTACCAAACTATTTTTAGTGCATGTGTCTGCAGCAGTTCTCTTTGGTCAAAAACCCCAGCCAACTAATCAAAACCCAGGTCCCTCTCAGTCCTCATGACTCATTACACACTCTCCCCTTCCATGGGAGCAGAGGGAACCCAGGGTCACCAGTTGGTAGGAGGCCCTGAGCTTGTTATGAAGTGGGGTTGAAACATGTTTTACCTGAATGTCTTTATGATTATTTGCTGACAGCAGAGGACGGGGTGAGACTCATGGCACTCCTAGGACTCAACAGCAAAGCCTGCTTGTGTTCCTGGATGCCTTTATGTTGGAGCACCTCTTCCACCTGCCTCATTCTTTTTGCCCCTCTCTGTATCTCCTTGGCCAGCTCCAGAATCATGGAATCACAGAATGTTAGGGGTCAGAGGGACCTTTGGAGATCACCTAGTCCAAGCCCCCTGCCAGA
Organism: Heliangelus exortis; assembly: GCF_036169615.1. Taxonomy (NCBI): domain Eukaryota; kingdom Metazoa; phylum Chordata; class Aves; order Apodiformes; family Trochilidae; genus Heliangelus; species Heliangelus exortis. The sequence goes on along the minus strand of NC_092454.1, from coordinate 8,868,164 downwards.
GCAGGTTCACCTGGAGCAGGTTGCACAGGATGACATTCATGCAGGTTCTGACTGTCTCCAGGGATGGGAGACAATACCACCTCTCTGGACAGCCTGTTCCAGTGCTCTGCTGCCTTCAAAGTAATGAAGTTCCTCCCCATTTTTAGATGGAACTTCCTATGTTCAAGTTTGTGCCCATTGCCTCTTGTTCTATCACCGGGCACCACTGAAAAAGAGCACCACTCTCCCTTTCTTAACCTCAGACCCTTTATCTGCCAAACTTCACATCCCAGTTTAACCTCCTGCTGTAAAATGCCTCTGCATACAGCTTGCAACTCACAGTCCCTCTCCTCATTCTCCAGAGTCCCTTATCAGCAGCACCCAGCCCCTGTCTTAGACCATATGCACCTGGTGCCTTGTCTCTCCATAGCCCTGCTCTCTGCCTCCTCTACCTTCCCATGTCCTCCACATGCTGGCAGTCCCTCTCACCTTATCCACACCTCTGGGTCCCACTGTCTTCTTGACTGCCATGGTTTTTCTTCAGGGAACTATGAGGAGTTCTCTCCAAGAAAGGCTTTCTTTCCACCTTCTTGCTTGGTCTCCCATTCTAGATGCCAATGGTTCCCTCCACTTTCCCACTCCTATTGGCACTAGCGTTTATTTCATGATGAACTTACTCCTACACTCCAATTTTGGTTTGTCACCTCTCACATAATCCTCCTTCCCCCTAAGCACCATCTTACTGAGAAAAGCATGGGCAATGAGGGTTGTCAGTCCCTGTTTTTCATCCCTGGTGTCAATATTCTGTGGTGCAGTCATCAGGAGCTGCCAGCCCAAGGGAGCAGATCAGTTTTGTCTATGGGGTGTGAGTGGACTTCTCCTCCCTAGGATCTGTTCAAATTTTCAGAAGAGAGGTGAATGAATAGCAACATTTCAGGGGAGTCTTGTCAGCTAAAATCTGCCAGGACCCTGCTGAGGTCACCTACATACACCTAGAATCATGGAATCACAGAATGGTTTGTGTTGGAAGGAACCTTAGTCATCATCCTGTTACAACCCAAAAGCTATGGGCAGGGACACCTCCCACCAGACCAGGTTGCTCAAAGCCACATCCAACCAAGCCATGAACACTTTCCAGGAGAGGACAGCCACAACTTCCCTGGGAAACCTGTTCAGTGTCACACCATCCTCACAGGAAAGAAATCCTTCCTAAAATCACATATAAATCTACTGTCTTTCAGCTTAGAACAATTCCCCCTCATCCTATAACTCCACGCCCTTGTAAGAAGGCCCTTCCCTGTCACCCCTTCAAGTGCTGGAAGGTGTTCTAAGGTCTCCTCAAGCCTTCTCTTCTCCAGACTGAACAAACTCCCAGCTCTCTCAGCCTGTCTCAGGAGACAGAGGTGCTCCAGATCATCTTCATTGCCCTCCTCTGAAGTTGTTCCAGTAGCTCCATGTTGTTCTTGTGCTGTGGGTCCCAGAACTGGTCACATCACTGCAGGTGGGGTCTCACAAGAGTGGACTAGAGGAGCAGAATCCCCTCCTTCACTCTTCTTTGGATGCAGCCCAGGATGCAGTTGGCTTTCTGGGCTGGAAGTACATATTGCTGGCTCATGATGAACACCTGGACCAGACTGGGGTGGATTTTCACCAGTAGGATTTTCACCCACTAACCTACATCTGTGCCTCCCAATCCACCCCAAGTCCCACAAGGTCATGAAGGCTTTTACAAGTACGATTTAAAAACACGTAAAAGTGCATGTTTGTTACCTGACAGCTTTTGAAAGGTGTCTTGTCACAGAGAGGTGTAGGTAAATGTATGCTTGAGGCAAACAAATAAGGCAGAAAACATTCAATCCCCAGCAGTGCCTGTTTGGCAAGGAGGAGTGCAAGCTGGGGAGCAGAGCAACAGGCTGTGCTGGCAGCCCTGCTGATAAGGCACAGCAGAAGCACTTGTGCAGGCAGATGTTTGGGCCTCATAGGGCAAAACCACCCCCAGACCCTTTGCCCAAGAGTGTTTGTGACAGGTTCCTCAGCTGCCTGTGCCAGACAGGCTACTCCCCACAGCACGTGAGCTCCCAGCACATCCCACTCCCACCCCTTGGATGCAGGCACAGCTCAGCTCCCACTACCATGGGCAGGATGCCCACCTCTCCCTGCCCTTTCCTGGGCATCACTCCTGCCCTGCCCTCCTGCCAGGGAACAAGTGGCCCTGCAAGGGGGAGGAGGAGGATGTGTGTGCCAGATATGTGTGTGCTGGCACTGGGGACTGGCTGTGCCTGGCGGGGAGCATGAGGGTGCATTTGGGCAGGTGCTTCCTGCAGCATGGGCATGTTTGGTGGCATACCTTTGGTGGGAAGAAGGGATGAGTGGAAGGTGGGTGCAGGAGCCTGCAGTGGAGAGCATGGGGAGAAAAATCAGCTAGACTTGCTGGATTGGTTGAAACTTTTGTTTTGCTCTTGGATGGGTTGTTTAAATACATTTCTCATCCCCCTGTAGGATTGGAGAAGTGTCCCTCACCTCAGTGCAAGGTCTTGAAAATACATCCTGTCCTTTCATATGGAGGGGGGGACTGGGGAGTGTCCATGTCCTGTGCAGGGACAGTGCCTGCCCCCAGCTTGGGAGCCAGCTCCATGCCATGCAGCCAACCAAAGGTGATTTGCCCCAGGTGCTGCCATTACATGAAGCAGGGGAGACAGGTTTCCCAGTCACAAAGGTGTTGCACAATTAATTATTCCAGCCTGGCGCTGGATCCCTAGAGCTCAAGGATGCCACAGAACATGACAAGTGCAGCACAGGCTCAGTCCAGCTGAGCCTCAGGCTAGCAAATCACTTCTGCTCATGTCTCTTGCTTTCCACTCAAGTGTCTTTTTCTTTTGAAGGGGGATGTGATGCTGCACACTTTGGAGCAGCAGCACCCACAATCAGTGGGCAGTTACAAAAATTTACCAGCTCTTTGCACAGGTGTCTGTGTCTCCCCCCCCCAGGGGATGACATTCTGCCCATTCCACCAGCCCTCTTGTCCCTGAAGTGGCCAGCACTCCCCTGGGGAAGAGTGAATCCTTATGCCTGGGCTTCTCATTTGTACTTGTCTGGTTCAAGGCTAAAAGCTGTTTGGCTTGACGTGCCTTTCTCCTGGAAATTAAAGACCTTATATTTTTCTCCCCACACTGGTATTTGTACCCTGCAATCAAGCTGCCTCTCCATCTTGTCTTTGAAAGGCTGAATATAATGAACTCCCAGCTTCTCCCTGCAAAGGGTATTTGTTTCAGCCCTCAGGTGAACTTCCTGGTGCAGTCTTCATTGTTGTTAACTTTTTAACATCCTTCAGAAAAGCAAAAAAACCTGAAACTCCACAGACCTGTACTTGTCAGGGCTGGGTGCAGATACTTCTCTCTTGATGATCTGCTGTCATGAGAGGTTCCCTTCCCCTCCTCTCCACACTCTTCAGCACGTCTCCAACTAGGGGCTACATCTACTATACAGACAATGTCACCAAGGAGGGCAGATATTGCAATGATAATCTTTTCACTGCCATGGTTTTTCAAAAGTCTAGGTGACCAGAAATTCACAGGGCAGCAGGGCTCTCTGCTGGCTGCCCAGCTCTCTCAATTACAGACTGATATGTTGGAAGTCCTGCTGGGGAAAAGGGATGCAGAACCAGAACATTAAAAAGTGCATCTGCTGTCCACACAGACTCCTGAGAAGGGCTCTCTGATCTTTTGTGTAACTAAAATCTGTAGCCAGTGAAGCTCAGCTTTGGTACACACATAGTGTCTCTGCTTTCATCCACCTTCTTTCCTGTGAAAGAAGGCACTAACTTAAGTATAATCCCAGGCAGTGACCAGGGCTCTTATATATACCAGGGCAGAGCCCAAACACATCTTAAACCCCCTGTACTGTTTCTCATAGGACAACAGTGCAGAGTAGAAGCAGGGGAGCATCCCAGGACTCAGGGTATCCAGGTCTCAGGGACAAAATTCTCAGCTGCTGAAGGCTTAAGATGCTCCAGTTTACACACACAGGGGATTTAGCTCAGCATTTCTTGTTATATAAGTTAACAATAACCTTAAGGTGTTGGTTTGGAGCACATCCATTGAATGATGCATTGTCCCAGAAACAGGGATGGAAAGCTGCCCATTTACCAAGCAGGGAAAACAATAGTGATGAAAGACAGAGCAGTGGTTGGAGTTCAAGAGCTCCAGCAGCTGGAGGTTATAATGACGAATGTGATCATTTACTGTGGATGTCCATGAGCTGGTTTAGAGTTTCATGGCCCAGAGCACTGCACATTCCAGAAATGTCTCTGAAGCACCTTATGGTAAATGGCAATGAGCAGAAAATGATCAGATCTGGTGTCAAGGGAGCTGTGTTCCTCTCTGGCCTCTATCAACACTCCATTTTGCCACAAAAATTATTTCCTTTCTGGATACAGGGCCTTAGGATGAGTTACCAGCAATTAGGCTTGGTTCCTGGTCTGCTCTCAGAATGGTTTGCTGTTGTCCAACTTAAGTAACCTACTGGGTTCTTTAGCCTGAGTGTATTTCTGTACCTCCCTCCTGGGATACCACTGGAGGAAAGGCATGGTGCTTCTTCCAGGACGTGGGTCTTTATCCCCCAATTGATGTTCTTCTGAAAGGTACATCCAGTCTGACGGGTACTTTGCCATTCCATCATTGGTTGTTTGTGGGCATAGACTGCTGGATGTCTCCTGTCTCTTGACTGAAACTATCAGAGGGTCCTCACCCATTTCTGTAGGAGCCAGGGTAGGCTGCTGTGGCTGCACTTGGAAATAGTGTGAGATGCAGCAAGCAAAGGACTATAGTTCCAGAAGCAGGTCCCACCATCACCAAGTCTATTCCCTTTGCTGCAGGTCCCACGATCACCAACTCTATTCCCTCTGCTACAGCTTTGCTCTCCCACATGCCCTGGGTCTGGATCCTTGTGGACTGCTCAGTGCCCATGGCCCTTGGTTGAAAACCCATCAGTGTTTGCTGGTTCTCTGCACAAGCTGACTGCAGACAGCTTGTGCTTGGAGGTCTGCTGAGCCAAACCACCACTCTTACACATTGTGGGTGTTCTGCCCACAAAGGATCAGGGATGGGTGCTGGAGGAGCTTCAGGGTCCTCTGCTTCATGCTTCAAAGTTGCCTGTGCCAGTGGTTGGGGGCCTGAGTGGCACAACTCCTGCTTCTCAGGGACATCAGGGATGCTGGGGTGGCAAGCCCTACCTGACGAAGAGTGTTGCCTCTCACACACACCTTCTCTCTCCTAAAGGAGAAGCAAGGCAAGAAGTTTCCAATATAGGTTAATAATAGCCTTTAGTTAAGGTTTCCTGTAACATTTTTGGCAGCAGCCAGGACCAGGTCTTCCTGGCACATCCCTTGTGGCAACCTTTTACATACAACTGGCATAGAATCATAGAATAATTTGGGTTGGAAGGCATGTCTGATTCTTCCCCAGTGGTCCACACTGGGGTGTCTCACCAGAGTTCTCTCTGCCTCTCCACCCTACCTTGGCCTTTGCCAACTCAGCACGCCAGCTGGAGGAATGACTGAGTGCCATGACAGCCATGCCAAGCCCTACTCCCTCCTTCCTCAGAAGGTATCATCACTTCTGCTAGCTGACTGTATTCGTTGTGGGAGGGGTGGGAGAGCATGTGTGGAGCTGTGGAGCTGGGGCTGGTGCCTCTCCATAGGGGTTTTGCAAGGCTGAGTGGATGCTCCAGCTGGGTGCCTGCAGTAGATACTCCCCAAGCCACCATGGGATGAGTGTTACTGATCTTATCTCCTGGTTCAGTAACAGGCACCCCAATCATTGACTGCAGTTGCCCAACTCAGATCTGATTCAGATCTCCGTGGGCTTCCTGCAGGATGTGGTGGAAGGAGGGGTGAGTGTGATGTCTGAGTGCAGGGAATGGGGGTGTACATCAAAGACCCATCCCCAGCACCTCCCAGCAGGGTTTTTTGGGGGGGTCTGATCCCCCCTTGTCTGGGGCTGAAGAATGGGTACCTATGTGGCATGCAGGTTAACAGGCAAAGAAGGTGGGATGCATCCCAGTGAATGGAGAGCACCTGCAATGGAAAACCCATCCACATGCAACAGACTTTCACTGATAGATTTTGATGGGAAGTGGTTTCTCAAAAATTGTATGTGACAAAGTATCTTGCTACATGGTGGACATTTTGGTACCTTGGCAGAATTGTCCTGCTCCTACCACTCCATAAAACACATGGTGCATGAGGAGACCTGGGGCTGCTTCCAGTCTGGGGGTGGGTAATCTCTCCTCTGTGTTTTTTGAGCTTCCTGGCCCATCTCTACTCTGGTGACCTTCCTGTTGCTCCTTCTTCTTCAGTCTGGAAGTGTACAGGAGCTGTGGTGGGGATGGAACATCACTTCTGGGATTTGCAGAGGGGCTGGAGCTAGGAGATGTGGGGCTGCAAGGATGATGGAATCCACCCCCTCTGCTCCCCAGATGGGTGAGAGATGGAAGGTCTCTTTCTGGGCAGAGAGAGAGGACCTCTTGTTTATCTCTTTGGTAGACTCTATGCTTGCCTCTACTTGGTACTAATTTCAGATGTCATCCTGTCCTCACCAAGTAGTGCTGGCAGCATGACAGCACGAAGGGCTTTTTTTTGGTTTGGCTTGGTTTGTTTTTTTGTTTTTTTTTTTTTTTTTTTTTTTTGTTTTTTTGTTTTTTTTTTTTTTTTTTGTTTTTTTTTTTGTTGTTTTTTTTTGTTTTTTTTTTTTGTTGTTTTTTTTTTGTTTTTGTGTTTTTTTGTTTTTGTTTTTGTTTTTTTTTTTTGTTTTGTTTTTTTGTTGTTTTTTTTTTTTTGTTGTTTTCTTTTGTTTTGGGTTTTTTTGTTTGTTTGTTTTTTGGGTTTTTTTTTTTTTTTTTGGGTTTTTTTGTTGTTTTTTTTTCAGGGAAAAAGGGGTTTATGACCCCAGGAAAAGGTGATTTGAGTTGGGGGATACTGTTCATCCTCTGGTAGCTCCTGGGAGAGCTGCCCAGTTCCTGATGTCCAGACCCTTGTCCTGTGACAGGGCAGATGGCTCCTGTGGCTTCTGTTCTCAACCCCTGGCCTTGCCCTTGGATCTAAGGGGCACTGGGAGGTCAGGGAGCTCTGAACTGGGCTGCCTGTCTGGGGAAAACTTGCCCCTGCCATGGTCTTCCCTTCTGCTTCCACAAACCACTTAGATTTGACAGTGGGTCTCTCAAGATGAAACCCATCCATGCCTTAGGTCTTGAGGCAAGACAGGACTTGGATTTCATGTGTCCACGCATGACCAGTAATGGATGTGTGGGTAAGCCCAGTTTCAGTGTTCTTAGTTAAGGACTAAAATTCTGAATATCACTTACATCCTATTTTGGCATCTACTTTTGTTGATCGCTTAGGGATTTCCGTGTATAAATCCTCACTTTTGTTACTTTTGTGCAGTCCAAGAAAAAGAGGCTATGACATTTTCTAAGGAAAAGTTGGCTCTTTGACCTTGGAGTATTCCATGCCAGCCATAGGGTTGGTCAACAAGAGTAAGTCCAAGGGAAGAGAGGGGAAGACAGTGGCTTTCATCACAACAACATTCAAGTTCTTTTCTTTTCCACACACCTGTGAGACCAAGCCTTTATTGAAGTCCTCAGATCCATTTTAAAAGCTGTCACCCAAACCCACTGTCCCAAATGGGACAAAGAGCAGGTGAGATGTGTATATATAAAATCAAATATATTGTAAACATCAAAGGATCTTAAGAGCTAAAGTAAAAATGTATAAACATTGTGTGTTAGGATATTAGAGTATCAGAATAAGGTGTCAGGATTAACAAACAAGAAGATACCTTAACAATAAAATATACCAATAATCAAATATCTGGATAACTGTTGCACAAGGCTAATTATTTGAGTATTTGCCAATTACTTATCAGTAGGCTTTACACTAGTTCTAGAACACTGATTAAAGTGGTACCTATAGGTAATATGATAATAAAATTACTTCAGTAAGGATCCTAAAGACTTAAAGTATTAATACAAAGGGATTTGAAGCATATTTCTTATGCTTCAGTGGCTACTGATGGGTATCCCTTTTCCTCCTCATCAGGAGCAATCACTTGAGCAGACATCCCTGCTGGAGGGAGAAGGTCCAGCTCACCTTCTAGGGAAAGGGTGCAGGATTCTCACTGATCAACAGGTGGGACTCGAATAAAGTGAATTTATAGAATAAAGTGATTGGCTGCTGTCATTTACCTACTTAGCCATAGCTCCAACATCTTGAGTTGGGGGAGAAAAGAGGAAACAAAGTAAAAACTTTTCCCTCATGATACAAATTCTTACATTTATCTGTCTGTTAGTGTTTGGTCTTTGCTTGGCCCAGTTGGAGCCAAATTGAGCTCTGTGTTTTTCAACACAGGAGAGGAGCCGGCAACACAGATACCAGCTTGGCCTTCTGTTCATACTGTTCATACAAGATTGCTACTGATTCAGATTCTTCTGTGCCTTTTGTTATCTGTGGAAACTCCCCAACTCCTAAGGCTAAGGGCAGTGAAGCTGAGATGAAGACCAATTGAATCATGAAGGGAAACTGAGGCAGGTCCACTGATGTGGAGCATCCTGCTGCAACCCATGTCCTGTGCCTGCTGATGTCTGTCTGAGCAGGAGCTGGTAGGTAAGAGGACATTTTCCTTAGAAGAGGGTCTTTCCTGGTGAAGTGGAAGGGGGGTGCTTATGGCTTTTCAGACTTTGGGTGTTGCATCCACTGCCCAGCCCAGTCCCCCTGTTTACAGCCCTGTTATCTCCACAGCCCCGGGCACTTGTCTCAAGTGGCTTGTCCATGCCAAATCCCTATTGCATTATGGAATCTCAGAAATGCCCATTACAATGCAGTTCCTTAATGCCTGTGTGCTGAAGGATGATGTTTAATACTTAAACTAACCTTGAGAAAAAAAAATAATAAGAAAATCGGCCAGTATGGAAATTCCCCTAGGACTCAGGCTGATTTGAAATCCTCTGAAGGAATGAATGTCCCAGAGAGGACATCAGACTCTGTTCCTACTTGCAGCAAGTGTTGGCAAGCCCATTTTCCATTTGCAGAGGTAGGTTCTGGGAGAGTCCAGGAAAACATACAATTGCAGTCCTTAACAGCCCTGAAATGGTAAGAGACAAAGAATGAGGTTTGCTCCAAAGGTGCTTGCACAGTTCAGGAGATAATTCTCTTCTCTGAGGGTGCAGGTTGGCAGGAATTCCCTTGCAGAGACCATATGAGGGCAAGCAAGACTTCAGGGTGTAGAACTGGGTCAGGCTACAAAACTGAGGAAGAAGAATTGACTCCAGGGAGCTCCATCCCCCTTTCAGATTTAACTGACTCATACTTTCTGCCCTTGCATCTCCTGGAAAAGTAAAACTCCTTCCTGGAAATGGAAAGCACCTACAGAGCATCCATGCTTCTATGTTTTTTACTCTCTAGGCTGAAATTATCCCTGGCTGGTTCATCCCTATTTTCACTTATGCCAACACTTATGCAACAGAAAGCAGTTCCTTTGCTTTCTGATGTGTTTACTGACTGTAATGTCCCAGCTTGTCCTTGTGTTTGCTGGACTACCTTAATTGACTCTTTTTGGCCCATACTGGGAATAAAGGGACTCCATTCATCTGCTTGTCCATCTGGTATTACTTTGTACTTTTTCCACTTTCAGTTTGTCTTTGTTGAGCATGAGTGACCTGAAATATGTATTGTATTGCAGAGACAGCCCCTGCTGTGAACTGTGTAAGTGTATTAGTATTTCCCTGATCCTAATGCAAATATCTGACCTCATGTATTCTTTGCAGGGCTGCAGCTCCTTAGAGACTGAGGGTGGGCTGCAGAGGGTGGGTGGAGAGGCTCTGTGTAGCTGTCTTCACATGGGGCAATTGTTTTAGCCTTTGTTTGTCACCAACAAAGAGAAAGAGCTGCTTCTAGAGTGATCACACAGAGTCAACATCTAAAATGACACCCAGGTGTATTGTGCTCTTAAAGCGATTATTTCTTTGCTGGGGGACATCTCTGCTGGGACTACCTGTGGTTAAATTAGAGAGCAGTCATACTCCCCATTCCTGGACATGTTCTCACCTGGTAGGGAAAGTTCTTGTCGTTTCTCCTGACTCACACTTTCGGCTGTTGGAATTTCACCCCATTTCTGTGTCTTCTGCCTTCAGGGTCTTTGCATTCTCCTGTTGTGGTTCTCAGCATCAGCAGTGTCTCCAAGTCGGGACTGGCTCTGCAGCTCTCAGAGGAGTGACTGTCTACACAGAGCAGTTTATGGCAGTAGCTCCTGCCAAAACCCTATTTCAGTAGAGCTGTTTGTAATAGCTTTCTTTTCAGATGTGTTATTAAAAAGCTTTCTTCTGGAGCAACTGGTGCTTCTCCTGTGCACAGCAGTTATTCTGGTATGCCACTGCTTATGCTGGAAAATGGCTTTCTGAAGCCATATATATTCCTGTAACTTGTGACCAGCTTTGGGATGAGGAGGATACCAGACAGGACAAGGAACTGCCAGTGGGAGCAGTGGGACCATGCTTCAATATAACTCTGGGGCATCCACCCCTGTGAGATGTTTCTGAATAATATGAGGTACAGACTCAGCTCAGGGTCACCCTCTCCTCCACTTTGTCCTAAGCTTCATGAAGAGCTGTTTTCAGGGGGTTTAATATTATTGTCATTACTATATTGTAATTCAAGTGCAAACCCAGCTTAACAACTTCCACATCTCTCTGAGGTGTCCAGGGAACCTAAATAAGGACCACAGTTTCACCTCAAGTTTCTCCAGACACAGATGCCACCAACAGTCCTCAGCTGTATAGACTACCACTGTTCCCTGGAGGAATTACTCCATTTTTCTAACCCAAGGTGGAGGGCCAAGCAGACCCAGACATGAAATGAACACCTGGCTCTATAAATCTGTAGAGTCAAGGCAGGATGTTGAAATCACTGCACTCAGCCCTCTAGGTAGAAAGGTTTAGAAAGCTTATAAACTTCCTACCCACTCACTTCCTACCCTGCCTTGCTAGGCAAGCTATAATTTTTAATTTTAATGAAATCTTCTGAACAGGTCACCATATTGCTCTGTCAAGGAGATCATGGGAAGGAGATTGGTCAGTTATCTTCCAAAGGGAGATTTCCCAAGGATGGATCCTGTCATGCTCTGACCTGGTGACCCCTTCTGGCATAGCGGCTTTTGTACCAGGTGACCCAGCCATCAGTGCAACTCTAGTGAGTGACTCACTAGAGATTTATGTGATTCACACTTTTATCCTTATTGGATTGCACCATCTGCCTTGGGATGAGTGAATCTATCTGGCTTGGACAAGAGGTGGGAAGAAGACCCTCGGTCCAAGTTTATCCATCCAGTTTCTTAAGAAAAAACCTGGTTACTTGGTTAAACTTGGTTTTTAATAGAAAAAACTATTTAAAACTATAAAGTTTTTAAAACCATGTATTAAACTATAAAGCCTGCTGGAGGCTGATTCAGCACCCCACAGAAGCCAAGGAGTTTATGAGCCTGAGTTTATTTTGTGTCACTAGAGACAGTAGGAAAATAACCGAAGGGGAGCAGCCAAGGATCAGTTCTTCCTTTCAGATTTCACCTGTGTGTTTCCCCTGGAGTGGAGTAATGAGGGAGAGAGCCAAGCAGCAAGGCTGAAATGCAAACAGCAAACTTGGAGCCTCAGTGTTAGTTTTGGATGTTGTCTCAGAATAACAGCTCAAGCACAGCAAGTTTCTTGTGGTGCCTTGCATGGTTCTGCAGGAGAGAAAGGGAAAGAACAAGAATGCTGCAGACATTAAAGACAAGTGCTCTGTTGGACCAGGGACAGAGAGCGTGGTGTCATATCTTGGTTTATCCCTAGGTACTGCTGTGTTTGTTGGTCACAAGATACTGGAAGAAAAGATAGAGATCTATGGAAGGAGCACAACCGAAAATTGTTGTCTCTGATGTCTCTGCTGAACAGAGCTTCCTATTCTCTTCAAGTTTCCACCAGGCAGCCAGCAACTTCAATAAATTAAAGAGTTGTCTTGCCCCAATAATGCCTTGATTTTTTGACCCAGTACAGATAAACAAAGATATTTCACTCTGAGCACTTTGACACCTGATGTTTGGATCACATTGTGACTGACAATGCTTGGGCTTCATTAACCTAGTTGCTAACACCGGGACTTAAGGCATGAGGTTTTGTGACAGAGTTTTGGAAAATTCCTTTTTTGATACTTTGTGAAAGAGCATCTTTGAATGTCCATGAGAGGCAACACTGAAGTCATGGACACCTTTCCATGTCCACCCAACACTAGCAGAGCTCAGCAGCTCTAAGGGCCTACCTGTTATTCTTGCTGCTACACCCATCCTTGTTTATTTCCTCTGACCTGTGGACTTCTTCTGGGATGGGTACCAGTATCCTGTGCACTACTTACTGCAGAAGAGGAGTTTGTTTGGAAATCCAATGCTGCTGACACATATCTTTAATTGTTTTGTGCTTTGATAATGTGTCCCTGGAGTCCAGCAGGATGGCGTGGCAGGGCAATTTCTGCCATGGCACAGAAAAGCTCCAGCATGCATACCTGCCAGATCTTACCCACACTTTGATTAGTTACTACTTCTGAAAAGGTCTTCCGCTTCTTCTGATGTTGCATCATCTCCTTCCTAGATAATAACATGGCTGCCTGTTGGGAAAGAAATTGCCCAAGTCCCAATTGCTCATTAGAAATCATTGGATCTCTGGCTGCAGTGATTCATCCCCACAACGCCCCAGGAGGAGAATCCAATGCCAGTCTCCCAAATTTACTGATGGAGAAGCTGAGGCGTGGAAGGTGAAGGATTTGCTCAGGGTCAGTCAGTGAGTCAGCAGCAGGGCAAGTGTCTAAGTGCCCACCCCACCCCAGCTCCTCAGGCTTGCATCTGTCTAGACGTTTCCAAGCACCAGCTTTGATGCTTGTGTTACCACCATCTTCCACCACTGTCCTGGTAGCCTAGACATCTCCCCTCCCTCACCAGTTGTAAGGAAATGTCTTTATCCTCAGCTCATAGCCAGAGGGGCTCAGATGCTGCAGACAGGAGAAAGGTACTTACCTACCTGGAGAACATCACACATCCCCATCCCTGTTGCTCCTCACCTGTCTCTGGTCTTACAGCCTTGTCCCTCACCAAACAGGAAGGGATGGGATCCAGGACCCAGTCTAAATAGATATCAATAAACCTCCATCACAGTACACAGCATCTGCACGCTGCTGGTTCAACAAATGGCAAAACAACCCCGAGACCTTAACTCAGAAGCTGCTGAAAGGGAAGAAAACCCCAGCACACACAGCCTCATTTCTGGCTGTGGTGGCTTTGCTATTGAGTCGGGGTGAAAAACATAGAGTGGAGTATAAAAGGGGAGGGCAAAGCAGGAGGAAGCAAAGCAGAAGAGCAGCTGTGGGTGGCTCAGGTGATGCACAGCAAAAGGGTAAGGGGAGAAGAGGGAGAAAAGGTAAAACCTGGGTGTCCTGAGTGGTGTTTGCACACCCTGATCACAGTGAGCAGGAATGGGGCTGAGGGAGTGCTCACTGCACTTCAGAGATCCCCATCAACGCTGGTGACACTAAACTGGGCCAGAGAGCAAAGTAATGAGGAAAGTTTCCTGCCCCTGTAATTATGTTTGGACTCGAGTGTTTCCTTGAATTTGTTTCCTCTCACTTTATTGCTTTCTTAATCACATTCCAGAGTCTACTCCTTGGGCTGGCTGCAGTTTTTGTTCAAAATAAAGGCCCATTCAGCACTGCACTAAAAGGCTTGCCTTTTCCAACAGGAAAGTCGATGGTTAAATAAGGAAAAGAGGAAAAGCTGGGCATCTGTGGCTTTGCAGAGGAGTCAGGGGAACAAATCCAAGAAAGGGGTCCCTCCAATCCTGCAAATTCAGCCCTCCTGATCTGTGTCAAGCACCAGCAAGTCCAAAAGCCTGGGGAATTTTTACAACTCACTTAACAGAAAACAGATGCCATGGGTGGCACATGTCCTGTTAGCAACCCTCACCCCTGTTGGTATGGACTGGGACAGCTTTTATTCAGCCCATCCCACAGAACAGTCCCAGAGAGACACAGGACTTTACTGAGGATGAAAAGGCAGCAAAGGTTGCTTTATGCAAGGCTCAGTGGGCTGGTGGTCTCCTTGTCAAGGTCCTGAGATGAGAGATTGGCCCTGCACTGGGGAACTCTCACCACTTTTATTCACAAGTTTCATGGGGATTGGGATAGAAATGCTCTCCCCAAGCCCTAGGAGGGCGAGAGAAACTGAGACAATATGCAAGTATTTGGACCCAGGGGCAGCTTTTTGTGGAGGGAGTTCTGGTCTTGTTTCTTCATACCAGCTTCAGTTGTGCAATTGCTGGGGTCAGGAGGTCCCCTTGGCCTCAGCTTGCAGTATGTCTGTGGGGGATCAAGCCCTCCTGCCCCACAATCTTCCTGCAAAAGCACCTGCAGCCTCTGGACCAGCACAGGAATACTCACTACTTTCCCATCCTGCAGAAATATGGGAGGGAAAGAAAGGTGAAAGCAATCAAGCAAGCTGTGTATTGTGGTTGAACAAATGGATTAAGACTCTGCTCAGTCCATGCGTTTGGCTTCTAGAACGTCAGCTGAAGCTGGTTAGTAGCAGATTCAGCCCCATGTCTTAGGTGGTAAGTGATGAAGACAGCAGAGGTTTGAGAGGATTTCTTTGCCACTTTTAATTCTTTCTTCTGAAACTCCTGAATCTTTTGCGTACCTATGCAAGCGATAACGAAAATGAAGAAAAACCACCCACTCTGTCTCATGCTGAAAAGGAGGAGGAGGAAAAAAAAAAAAAAAAAAAAGTTGGGTTTGAAGAGCGGGTGGAAGGGGTGTGGTTACCCAGGAGGTGTGTCAGGCATCCCAGAACTTATTTATAAGCAAAGGCAGCTCTGCTGGGTAAGAAACCTTGCTGAGGCTCTGTCAGCTGCTGCTTTTCCCCTGACATTGCTCGAAGCACACCTCTACTGTGATGGGGAGGCAAAAGGACGTTCTTGCTACTATTGAGGAGCACCTGAGGATCAGAAACAAATTGGTCCGACAAGCACTGGCTGAGTGCCTGGGGACACTGATCCTGGTGGTGAGTCCATGCTGTGGTGTGGGGATGCTCTTCTAACCCTTGGGTGTGGGGGACATTGTCCTGGTGAAGGGACTGGGCTGCTGCCAGAGTTTGCTCTGGGGATGAGCCCATCTCCAGTGCAGCCTGCCCCATGACCCATAGAAATTCCCTTTCCTATGAGGGAAAAAATTTTATATAAGTTGACAGAGGGTGGGATTTGTGGTTGCTGGCATAGGGTGGGCTCTGCAGAGCTTGGTGGGTGTTTGGGCGCTTTTGTCTGTCTGCAAAGTGCAGGGAGCAAAAAAAGTCTCTGTGCAAGGGGCAAGCATTTGCTAGAGATCATGTAGAGATCATGAAAAACTTCCTTTCTTTCCGCTGTGGAATATTGTCCTGGCACTGAAACCCTTCAAGTGTTATCACCTGGGGACATGACAACTCTTTCCTTACCTTGCTTTGGTTTCCTTGTGCATCCTATGGAGAAGAAGTAGCCAGAATTTAAATTGCTGTGGTGTTGTTGTTGTTGTTGGATTTTTTTTCTTTTTTTCTTTTTTTTTTTCCCCCCTGTCAGCTGCAGGTTCTTCGGGGTCTTATCAGCAGGGCTGCAGGACAAGGCAGCCGCCTGTGCTTGCCTCTGATGGGGACCCTGTGCTCCCCATGTGTGCAGCAGTGCTGAGCTGTGGCTCCAAGTGTTCTGAAGTGCTGAATGGCATCAAAACTCCTCTGCACGTTTTAGTGGTCATTTTCCAAAGGGACGGGACCTGGGGGGATAAAGCGGGGTGGATATGTGCAACTTAGTTTGAAGATGTTTTGAGCAACCCTGGCTTGCTTTGAAGTCAAAGGCAGATATGAAGACCCAGGGCAGTTGTGCATGAGGAGCAGTGAGCAAATAACAGTACGGCAAAACTAGGATTAGGGATATCTGGCTTTGGGCATCTGCAACCAAAAATGCAGGGCTGCCCAAAAGTCGGTGACTCTGTTGCATTGATGCTGCAGCAGAAGTGAGTTGGTGCTCACACAGTAAAGTCCTGCAGGTGCAAGCAATATAAAGGCAGAACAATCCTATAAGTTTCATTGGGCTGACTGCACCTTTACACATCTTTATAGCTGATGGCAGGACTGCCTGGGGAGAAAAATAATAGCTAGAGGAGCTAAAAGTGGAGGAAGGTTTGATAGAAGTCCATGTGCTGCTGGGGCAACAGGAAAGGACCAACACACTATCTTATGATTTAACAAGTAAGATCCTGTTTTGATGTGGAGAAGATGCTGCTGGGTCTTGAGTGGGAAATACTGAATATACTGAAATACTACCTCTCTTAAAAAAAACAGCTTCCCACAGTACAATTGCTTTATCATCAGAGTGAGCAGGATGATTTGCAAACAAGCCCTGTAGCTTTTTCAGGGAAGGGTTGTTTGGGATTAAGGTGGGTAGAAGCTGTTAAGAAAGTGATTAGTAGATACAAAGTTGTCTGTCTATGAATCACTGATATTGCTGAAGCTAGTTTGAGGACCAAAGCAAGGTCAGACCTGTAGAGAGGAGTATCTCCTGCTAACTAAGTTAATACTGATGGAGAAATAAGGCAAACCCTTGACATGGGGATCTGAGCTTTCAGAAGATCATAATATATTAAAAAAACCCCAATAAAAACTGTTGTTTCTTCTTGCACCTGTGTTAATTGGTATGTCAGAAATTACTTTTCCTTAAAGCTTTGTCTTTCTGGGGCAGAGAGGTTTTGGGATGTGCTCCAAGTCTGCTGAGGGCAAGAAAATGTTCCTCTTAGTGACACATTCAGCTCCATCTCACAGATCTTGTAAAAGTGACCTGGGATCTCCTGCAGCTGTGAGTGTAGGGTTGTGGGTTCTGTATCCATGTGGGAGATGATGGGAAGGACTGGTGGAGAAAGTCCCAAACACTGTGAGTGCTTCTCAATTGTTATCAGGCAAAAGCAGGGGATACAGAGAGAGAAATGTGTTCCAGGGCACCAAGCCTGAAGTATGGCTCTGCTGGACATCACTCCCTTTCTGTCCTGCAGCTGTCTGTCTAATCCTCTGTTCACAAAGAGGTTCTTGCAGATTCTATTTATTTTACTAAAAAAAAATATATTTTTTCCCCTCCATAGCACACAGATTCTTAAGCATCTTTTTATTATATTGCCTGTTTAAAACAGAAAGGGCACTGAAGATGACTTTTTTTCCCCTTTCAGGTAGTCTTGGGTAGTAGTTTGAATTCAACGATCCCAGGAGAGATGGTTGTTCTGTGCCTTGCAAAAATCAGGCTGAGCTGGGTGCTCATGCATTTAGCTGCACTTGAGTCTGGTAAATATATAAAAAAATACCCAAGGAAAGACATAGGATCAAGACAATAGATTGGAAATGGAACTGACTGAACATAAATATGTGTAGAACTGAGGAATATTAGGGATGGATTTAGGGTTTAATTTTGTTCACACTGAAATTAACTTCCTGAGTTGAAGGGGGAGAGACTGTTTAAACTTTGCAGATTATTTGAATTTCACTGTGTAATATAAAACTTGTCCCACCAAGGATATTGGCACAGCTTCCATCCCCTGCGTAATGACCGCAACACTTTCAAACTCTCCTACAGCAAAGTGATTTCAGACCTCTGCAAAGCCTCTTTGCTTGTAAAAATTAACCTAGTGCTTGATTTTCCCTTTTCCTTTCCTTTCCTTTCCTTTCCTTTCCTTTCCTTTCCTTTCCTTTCCTTTCCTTTCCTTTCCTTTCCTTTCCTTTCCTTTCCTTTCCTTTCCTTTCCTTTCCTTTCCTTTCCTTTCCTTTCCTTTCCTTTCCTTTCCTTTCCTTTCCTTTCCTTTCCTTTCCTTTCCTTTCCTTTCCTTTCCTTTCCTTTCCTTTCCTTTCCTTTCCTTTCCTTTCCTTTCCTTTCCTTTCCTTCTTTCTCCCCTTTCCTTCTTTCCCCCTTTCCCCTTTCCTTTCCCATTTTTCTTTTTTTTTTTTTTTTTTTAAGGCGGTTGTAAAGGTGTCAGAACTTCAGGACAAAATAGTGCCTTTTTTTTTTTTTTTTTTTTGAGATAAGATAAGAAGAATAATCTAACTGAGGCAGCCTAGCCCTGAGTGGCACAAGGTACTCTTTATTGCAAGCTTCTTTTGCTGTGTACAGCCCCTTGCACAACGTAGTTACATTCTGCAGGTAGTGTCCTTACTGTTACTACAGTAGTAATGCTGATTCCACCTTTCCTTGGTAAAGTAAAATGACAGGGTTTCCTTCAAAATGCACTCTCTGAATTGCACTGAGGTTTGAACTTTATACCTGTGTTGGAAACACCCTTTGCTGGCTACAGTTAAGCAACGCAATTGCTGAAGGCATTTTCCCAGCCACTTGCTGTTTTTCTGTCGTTACTGTAGAAACTCACTAAAGTCAGATTTCCAGCAATGGGTCTCAGTGTCTGCCTTAAAGGTTTGATCCGTTTGCCTTGCTTTGCTGGCTGTAAATACCAAAGCTGGCTCTGCTTGATTTTTACATTTGCGGGAGAAAAAACTTGCTGTTTACTGTGGATTTCCAAGTTGGTATAACTGTGATTTGCTTCTGCAGTGGCACAAAGAAAGAAGAAAACAATTCCTAACTGCTTTGCAGTCAGGGCTCTCCTGAATTCGTGGCCAGGTGGTGGTATTTTTTGGCGCTGGAGACCACAGCAGTGGAACCCAAGCAGTGAAGTGTTTGGGATGATAGAGGTGAAGGGAGCCCCATGGCCCTGCTGGCAGCTCCGTGCTTGAAGCTGCTGCTCACCCTGCAGCCACCTGGGGCAGCACAATTCCCACTGTCGCTGTTTGATTTGTGCCCGTTTCCCTGAAACCAGCTCGTTGCACTCGGGGAATGTTATTTTCTTTTAACTTTTAAAAATTCCTTTTTTTTTTTTTTTTTTTCCTTGATTTTATTTTTATTTGTTCTTCATTGCTAGGATTTGAGAGGGGCTGTAGGAATCTTTGCTTTACGCATAATGAACACTGCTGATTCTTCCCTGCGAAGGCTCCAGCTCAAAGCTCTTCATTATCTGCACCAAACTGTCCCTCCTTGCTGTCCCAGTGCCGGAGCAGGAAGGTTTTCTCCTTCCTACCAACAGAACGGTGGATCAGGAACCAAGCTTTGCCCTCAGTGGGAAGGCAGCTTTTCCCCAGCAGTGCCCAACCCTGTGACCAAAACCCTGCCAGAGATACAGGTCTAAGAGCTAAAGCCTCCTGATCTGAGACATAGCAGAGACACCATAATAAGTGTTACTGCTTCCATGTGTGCAGGGAGGAAGAAGCTAAAATAGTGGATTTCCTCTCTTATGCCCAACTTTGCTGAGAGCTGCTCGGGTTTCTCCCCAGTTTTGTGCAGATTTGGTCCGACCATGTGAGGAGTGTTAGGCACAACGTTCCTTAGACAGTCTTATCTCTCAAGTCCTGCAGCCCTGCCTGGCTCTGGGACAACATGCAGTGCAGAAACAACCATAACATGACCAAACATCTGCTGCTGCCCTCCTCTGTGGGGCTGCTCCTGTTCAGGCTGGTTCCAGACAAGAAGCCTGACTCTGGCGTTGAAAGTTTCTCCTCGCTTTGCAAAGAGTAAGTGGTGACCAGTATGGTTGTTTAAGAGATGCTTTGACAAAAGACAAAAGTGATAGTGCTCCTTGCACCACCTCTGTGGCTGGGGGAGGTTGTTCTGGATGCACAGGTCATGAAGATCTCTGCATACTGCTTGAGCAGAAACAGCAATGAGGATGGATCTTTACTCAGATCTACCCAGCTGGGTCCTACTCCTTGGGGAGAGCAGCAAGAGACCATAGGGGACACTGGCAGTGCCTTTAACCCCTTTTTTTTTTTTCATTGAGCTGCAGAAAAAGAGTTGGGAGGTTGCTTTAAACTGACTGTAAAGTGAGAGGTCCTCTTCCCCTTCCCAACCTCCTGCCTTAAAGGGACTGTAGGATAGACATAAATTCCCCTCTGATATGAAGGGAAGTGTCCATTTGTGTGCCCAATGACATACAAAATAATGAAATCTCCCATCAGCATCTTGGAGTCTCTTGCTGAGCAGACCATGGGTCTATGGTTAATGCCCTTCTGGCATCCTCCCCACTAACCAGAGGGCAGTCAGGGCTCAACAGTCTTTCCTATCCACAGAGGAGATTAGGGTGGATTTACAGCAGGCTCCTTGCTTAATCCCTGGTTTATTTGCTGGCTGAAGAGGAAAGCTGCATCTCAGGTAGTGACTCTCTTCCTGGGCTATGCCAGCAAAACTTTCCCACCTTGGCTTAGAGATTGGTTTGTCTGAGGTCCAAAAGTAAATGCATCCAGTCCTTTTGTATTAGACACGAATGTGTGAAAAGCACCAGCAAACAAAAGTGGCAAGCAAGGGAGTAAACCTCTCTGTAGTGCAGAGGAGTGCTGAGCATTACCTTTCTCCCAAATTCATGTACAGAGTTGCTTATCACAAACTCTGCCTATAAACTCAGGTAGCCTCCCTTCTTCATTCACTTTTTCAACTTTTCTTTTTTTTTTTTCTTTTTCCTCTGAGGTCCTTTCCCACCAACCCTAACTAGCTCTGGCACTTTCTTGTCTCCAGACATTGAGACATGGTGTTTTTACCTTGGGTGACAAAGCCAAATGATCAGTCCCCAGACATACTCAGGACACAGGGAGTTTTGGTTTCCCTGAGTGAGAAGTTCCAGCCAGTGACCTGCTGCCTTTTTCTGATTTTCTTGCTGCTTCTGGTTGCCCCCTCCCTTGTGCAAGCTTTGGAGTTTATCAGCTCCTTTGACCTTAAACCAGCTCAATTCACAGGTCCAGCAGAACATGGATTTTTTTTCACAGTAAAAGGACTTGAATCAACTCATAAGGGAAGAGAAGTGAGACACCTCCCTGTTGGCAGGGAAAGCCAAGAACAAAGATCTTCTAGAGCCAGTAAATTGGGAAGCAGGCTTCCATTAACCTGGTTAATGGGTGCATTTACCTCAGTTCCTAGGAGAGTAGCTTTAATACAGCAGAGTAAAGCTTTGTTGCAATCATTTTATTAGCACTTTAAAAACTGCTTTTTAACTTGGGTAGTGTATCATGGCAGGGTATAAAAGCTGACTGCTGCATATGCTTTCATGTGAAGCATTAGCCTGGCATTTTTGTTGGCTGGGATGTTCTTCCTATATTGTTTGGGGCTTTTTAAGGCAGAGGAAAAGAAAAAAAAAAAAAAAAAGAGTTGGAGGCAAGTCATTAAAAAAACCAAGACTGAACAAGAGTGACAAGAGTGAGTGTCTCTGTCTTGGGTGTGCACCACTGCCTCCAACCACAGTGCTGCAATATTGACTAAGAACTTCTACATCCATTGCATGGGCACTGGGATGAATGATAAATTGCTTCTGATTGATCTTCCTTGCCTTTCAACTCAGGCTAGCTGCTCCTAAACACTTCTCTATGACCACTGGAAAAAGAAGACTTAAAAAAATGAGTGCTGTGT